>NW_023330447.1:110141-185779 GCF_011100685.1 Canis lupus familiaris
AACCAGGTCCCATGATGCCCATATGAGGACGTGAGTCACCAGGTCCATGTGAGGTTGTGGGAACCAGTCACCTCAACCAGGTGAGGCACAGGGGGACAACAGTCACCAGGTCCAGGTGAGGCCCAGGTATATAAGAGAGTATCCAGTCCCAATAATGCCCAGGTAAGGACCTGAGTCAACAGGTCCAGGAAAGGCCCAAATATGGATCAGAGTCATTGTGTTCCATGTGAGGCAAGATGGAGACCACAGGAACCAAGTCAAGGAGAGCCCCATATGGGAACCAGAGCCACCAGATCCAGGTGAGGTCCACGTGGGGCCACAGTCACAAGGTCCAGGTGATGCACAGTGGCAACAGGATTCACCAAGTCCAGGTGAAGCCCAGGTGGCGACCAGTCACGACATCCAGGTGCGGACCAGCTAAGGACCAGAATGACCAGGCCCAAGTGAAACCAAGGGGTGACCAGAGTCACCAGGTAAGGGTGAGGCCCAGAGAGGGAACCAGAGTAACCATTTAGTTTGAGGCCCAGAATGGGACCAGAGGTCCCTGGTCAAAGTGAGGCTCTTGTGGGTATAGAGTATCCAGGTCCCAGTGATGCCGGGTGAGGACCAGAGTCACAAGGGCCATGCAGGCCCAGATGGGGAACAGAATCACTAGGTCCTGTTGAGGCATAGAAACACACCCCAGTCAGCAGTATCAGGTGAGCCCCTTGTGGGAACCAGAGCCACTCTCTCCAGCTGAGTCAGGTCCATGTGAGGCCCATGCGAGGACCAGATTCATCAGTCGAATTGAGGCATAGCTGGGGACAAAATCACCAGGTCTGGGTGCGGCCTAGGTGGGGCAAGATTCAGCAGTTCTGAGTTAGGTCAAAATGGGGACGAGAGACACCAGGTCCAGGTGAGGCCAAACTGAGGACCAGAGTCACCAGATCCAAGTGAGGTCCATGTGGAAAGAGAGTCACCAGATCCAGGTGAAGCCCAGTGGGGACCAGAGTCACTAGGTCCAGTTGAGGCCCAGGTGAGGACCAGAGTTACCAGGTACACGTGAGGCCTTGGTGGGGTATCAAGGCATCAGGTCCATGTGAGGCCGGCTTGGGGACCATGGTCAACAGGTCTACTTGAGGCCCAGGACTGGAACATAGTAAGCAGGTCCAGGTGAGTCCTCCGTGGTGACAAGTGTCACCACGTCCAGGTGAGGCCCTGGTGGGGACCAGGATCACCAGGTACAGGGGAGGACCTTGAAAGAACAGAGTCAACAGTTCGAGGTCAGGCGCAGGTGGCAACAAGTGTCAGGAGGTCCAAGTCAGGCCAAAGTGGGGTTGACAGTCACTAGGGATGGTGAGACCCAGAGGGGGACCAGAGTCATGTGGTCCAGGTGAGGTCCAGTTGTGGAACAGTCACCGGGTCCCAATTTTGCCCAGGTGAGGACCATGGACAACAGGGCCAGGTGAGGCCCAGATGGGGACCGGAGTCCCCAAATCCAGGTGAAGCCCAGGTGGGGACCAGTCACCAGATCCAGGTTAGTCTCAGGTGCAGACAGAATCACCAGGTCCAGGTGAGGTGCAGGTGGCAACCACACTCACCAGGTCCCGGTGAGTCCCTGGTGGGGACCAGAGTCACGGGTACATGAGAAGCTAGAAACACTGCAGCACCAGGTCCACATGATGTCCATGTGGGAACGAGAATCACCAGTTACAGGTGAGGACCAGGTGGGGATCCACTCACCATCAAGGTGAACCCAGGTGGGAACCAGTGTCACCATGTCCAGGTGTGGCCCAGGTGAAGACCAGAGTTAATAGGTCCGGCTGGGTCACTGTTAGTGAACAGTGTAACCATATCCTAATGCTACCCAGGTGGGTACCAGAGACACAGGTCCTGGTGAGGCCCAGGTGGGACCAGAGACATGAGGTCCGGGTGAGGTCCAGATGGGAACCACAGTCACCAGGTCAGGTGAGGCCATGCTTAGGATCAGAGTCACCAGTTACAGGTGAGGCCCAGGTGGAGCCAGAGTCACCTGGTACAGAAGAGGCCAAAGTCAGGACCAGAGTTACCAGGATCAGGTCAGTCCCAGTGGGGAATAGAGTAACCTTGTCCCGATGATGCCCAAGTAAACCAGAGTCACCAAGTCCAGATGAGGCGCAGGTGGGGAGCATGTTCACTAGGTCCCCGTGAGGCCCAGTTGAGGACCAGTCACCAGGTCAAGTTGAGGCCTAGAGGGATACCAGATTCACTGGTCTAGGTGACATCGGATGGGGACCAGAGTCATCATGTCATGGTGAGGCCCTGAGGGGATCCAGAGTCATCATGTCCAGGTGGCTCAGGTGTGGAACAGAGTATCCAGGTCATAATGGTCCATAGGAGAGGACCAGAGTCACCAGATCTGGGTGAGGCCCACTTAGGATCAGAGTCACCGTTCCAGGTGAGGCCAAGAAGGAGTCCACAGCAATCAGGTCCAGGTGGGGTGACAAATTCACCAGGATGGATGTGGACCACATAGGGACCAAATTAACCTGGTTCAGGTGATTCCCAGGTGGTTACCCGAGTTAGGAGTTTCGGGTGAGGACCAGGTAAGGACCAGATTCACCAGGTCCAAGTGAGGCCCACGTGGGGACCTGTGTCACCAGGCATGGGTGAGGCCAAGGTGGCAACGCACTCACCAGGTCCAGGTGAGTCCAACCTGCAGGCCATGCAGAGGAACCATGTCCCGATGATGCCCAGGTAGGAAGTAGAGTTACCGGGCCAGGTGAGGCCAACCTGCAGGCCATGTGTGGAACCATGTCCCGATGATGCCCAGGTAGGGACCAGAGTTACCAGGTCCAGGTGAGGCCAACCTGCAAGTCATGCAGTGGAACCATGTCCCGATGATGCCCAGGTAGTGACCAGAGTCACCAGGTTCAAATTTGGCCCAGATGGAGCATATTCACTAGGTCCAGGTAGGCCCAGTTGAGAACCAGAGTCACCAGATCTGGTTGAGGCCTAGATGGGTACCAGAATCACTGGTCCAGGTGAATCCAGATGGGTCCAGAATCACCAGGTCAGGGTGAGGCCCAGAGGGGTTCCAGAGTCATCATGTCCAGGTGAGGCTCTGGTGTGGAACAGAGTCACCAGGTACCAATGATGCCCAGGTGAGGACCAGAGTCACCAGGTCTGGGTGACGCGCAGATAGGATCAGAGTCACCAGTTCCCGGTGAGGCCAAGAAAGAGTCCACAGAAATCAGGTCCAGGTGGGGAACAAAGTCACCAGGACTGGTGAGGCCCAGATGGGGACCAGATTCACAGGTCCAGATGAGGCCCAGTTGGGGACCAGAGTCCCCGGGTCTGGGAGAGGACCAGGTAACGACCAGATTAACAGGTCCAAGAGGCCCACGTGGGGAACTGAGTTACCAGTATGGGTTGGCAACCCCACTCACCAGGTCCAGGTGAGGACAACCTTCAGGCAGAGTCACCAGATCCAAGTGAGACCCTAGTTGGGGACCGGAGTCCACCAGGGTAATTGTGCGGCTACAAAAATACCACAGTCACCAGGGTCCAGGGTGTGGTTCATGTGGGAACGAGAGACACCAGATCCAGGTGAGAACCAGGTGGGGACCACAGTCACCAGGTCCAGATTGAGGCCTAGGTGGGGGGGACCAGAGTCATAAGGACCAGTTGAGGCCAAAGTGTGGAGCAAAGTTATCATGTACAGGTGAGGCCCAGGTGGGGAACAGAGTAACCATGTCCCATTGATGCCAGGTGGGAAAAGAGTCACAAGTTCCCGGTGAGGCGCAGGTGGCAACAGGATTCACCAAGTCCATGTGAAGCCAGGTGGGGACCACAGTCACCAGATCCAGGGTAGTCCTCAGGTGCAGACCAGAATCACCAGGTCCAGGTGTGGTGCAGGTGGCTACCAAACTCACCAGGTCCCGGTGAGGCATTGGTGGGGACCAGAGTCACGAGGTACATGAGAAGCTAGAAACACATAGGTATCTCTGGGTGGCGCAGCGGTTTGGCGCCTGCCTTTGGCCCAGGGCGCGATCCTGGAGACCCGGGATCGAATCCCACGTCGGGCTCCCGGTGCATGGAGCCTGCTTCTTCCCTCTGCCTGTGTCCTCTGCCTCTCTCTCTCTCTGTGACTATCATAAATCAATACAAATTAAAAAAAAAAGATTCTAGAAACACTGCGGCCAACATGTCCACATGATCTCCATGTGGGAACGAGAATCACCAGTTACAGGTGAGGACCAGGTGGGGATCGGACTCACCATGTCCAGGTGAGACCCAGGTGGGAAACAGTGTCACCATGTCCAGGTGTGGCCCAGGTGAAGACCAGAGTTAATAGGTCCGGCTGGGTCACTGTTAGTGAACAGTGTAACCGTATCCTGATGCTACCAAGGTGGGTACCAGAGACACCAGGTCCTGGTGAAGCCCAGTTGGGACCAGAGACATGAGGTCCAGGTGCGTCCCGATGGAACACAGTCACCAGGTCAGGTGAGGCCATGCTTAGGATCAGAGTCACCCAGTTACAGGTGAGGCCCAGGTGGAGCCAGAGTCACCTGGTACAGAAGAGACCAAAGTCAGGACCAGAGTTACCAGGATCAGGTCAGTCCCAGTGTTGAATAGAGTAACCATGTCGCGATGATGCCCAGGTAGAACCAGATTTACCAGGTCCAGATGAGTTGCAGGTGGGAGCATATTCACTAGGTTCCGGTTAGGCCAAGTTGAGGACCAGAGTCACCAGGTCTAGTTGAGGCTTGGAGGGGTACCAGATTCAACCTGGTCTAGGTGACATCCAGATGGGGACTAGAGTCACCATGTCAGGCCTGAGGGCCCAGAGGGGATCCAGAGTCATCATGTCCAGGTGAGGCTCACGTTGGAGCAGAGTATCCAGGTCATAATGGTCCACAGGTGAGGACCAGAGTCACCAGATCTGGGTGAGGCCCAGTTAGGATCAGAGTGACTAGTTCCAAGTGAGGGCCAAGAAGGAGTACAACAGCAATCAGGTAGGGTGGGAACAAAGTCACCAGGATATGGGTGAGGCCCAATGGGGACCAGAATCACAATGCCCAGGTGATTCCAAGGTGATGACCAGAGTTACCAGTTCCGGGTGAGGACAAGGAAGGACCAGATTCACCAGGTCCACGTGAGGCCCACGTCGGAACCTGTGTCACCAGGCATGGGTGAGTCTCAGGTGACAACCCCACTCATTAGGTCCAAGTGAGGCCACCTGCAGGCCATGCCGAGGAACCATGTCCTGATGATGCCCAGGTGGGGTCTAGAGTTATCAGGTCCAGGTGAGGCACACCTGCCAGGCCATGCAGTGGAACCATGTCCCGGTAATGCCGAGGTAGGGATCAGAATCACCATGTCCAATGAGGCCCAGATGGAGCATATTCACTAGGTCTAGGTGAGGCCTGTGAGGACCAGAGTCACCAGATCTGGTTGAGCCCTATAAGGGTACCAGAATCACCTGGTTCAGGTGACATCGAGATGGGGACCAGAGTCACCAGGTCAGGGTGAGGCCCAGAGAGGTTCCAGAGTCATCATGTCCAAGTGAGGCTCAGGTGTGGAACAGAGTCACCAGGTACCAATGATGCCCAGGTGAGGACCAGATTCACCAGGTCTGGTGACGCGCAGATAGGATCAGAGACACCAGTTCCAGGTGAGGCCAAGAAGGCGTCCACAGCAATCAGGTCCATGTGGGAACAAAGTCACTAGGACTGGGTGAGGCCCAGATGGGGACCAGTTTCACCAGGGCCAGGTGATTCCCAAGTGGTGACCAGAGTTACCAGTTCTGGGAAGGACCAGATAAGGACCAGATTCACCAGGTCCAATTGAGGCCCACGTGGGGACCTGTGTGACCATGTATGGGTGAGGCACAATTGGCAACCCACTCACCAGGTCCAGGTGAGGCCAACCTGCAGGCGATGGAGAGGAAACCGTGTCCCGATGATGCCCAGGTAGGGACCAGATTTACCAGGCCCAAGTGAGGCCAACCTGCAGGCCATGCAGTGGAACCATATCCCTATGATGCCCAGGTAGGGACCCAGAGTCACCAGGTCCAAATGAGGCCCACATGGAGCATATTCACTAGGTCCAGGTGAGGCCAGTTGAGGACCAGTGTCACCAGATCTGGTTGAGGCCTAGAGGGATACGAGAATCCCCTGTTCCAGGTGACATCCAGATGGGGACCAGAGTCACCAGAGAAGGGTAAGGCTCAGAGAGGTTCCAGAGTCATCATGTCCAGGTGAGGCTCAGGTGTAGAACAGAGTCACCATGTACCAATGATGCCCAGGTGAGGACCAGAGTCACCAGGTCTGGGTGACGCGCAGATATGATCAGAGTCACCAGTTCCAGGTGAGGCCAAGAAAGAGTCCACAGCAATCAGGTCCAGGTGGGGAACACAGTCACCAGGACTGGGTGAGGCCCAGATTGGGATCAGATTCAACAGGTCCAGGTGAGGCTCAGGTGTGACCAGTGTCCCCGGGTCTGGGAGTGGACAAGGTAAGGACCAGATTCACCAGGTCCTAGAGGCCCACGTGGGGAACTGAGTCACCAGTTTATGGGGTGGCAACCCGACTCACCAGGTCCAGGTGAGGCCAACCTTCAGGCCAGAGTCACCAGATCCACGTGAGGCCCTAGTGGGGACCGGAGTCACCAGGTAAATGTGCGTCTACAAGAACACCACAGTCACCAAGTTCAGGTGTTGTTCATGTGGGAACGAGAGTCACCAGGTCCAGGTGAGAACCAGGTGGGGACCACAGTCACCAGGTCCAGATTGAAGCCTAGGTGGGGGGACCAGAGTCATCAGGACCAGTTGAGGCCAAAGTGTGGAGCAAAGTTATCATGTCCAGGTGAGGCCCAGGTGGGGAACAGAGTAACCATGTCCCATTGATGCCAGGTGGGAAAAGAGTCACAAGGGTCCCGGTGAGGCGCAGGTGGCAACAGGATTCTCCAAGTCCAGGTGAGGCCCAGGTGGCGACCAGTCACCAGATCCATGTGAGGACCAACTAAGGACCAGATTCACGAGGCCCAAGTGAAGCCCAAGGGGTGACCAGATTACCGGGTAAGGGTGAGGCCCAAAGGGGAACCAGAGTAACCAGTTTAGTTTGAGGCCCAGAATGGGACCAGAGGTCCGTGGTCAAAGTGAGGCCCAGGTGTGGAATAGAGTATCCAGGTTCGAATGATGCCTGGGTGAGGACCAGAGTCACTAGGGCCATGCAGGCCCAGATGGGGAACAGAATCACTAGGTCCTGGTGAGGCATAGAAAAAGACCACAGTCCCCAGTATCAGGTGAGTCCCTTGTGGGAACCAGAGCCACTGTATCCAGCTGAGTCCCAGGTCCATGTGAAGCCCACGTGAGGACCAGATTCTTCAGGTCGAATTGAGGCATAGCTGGGGACAAGAGTCACCAGGTCTGGGTGCGGCCTAGGTGGGGCAAGATTCAGCAGTACTGAGTTATGTCAAAGTGGTGACGAGAGACACCAGGTCCAGGTGAGGCCAACTGATTACCAGAATCACCAGATCCAGGTGAGGTCCATGTTGGAAAGAGAGTCACCACATCCAGGAGAGGTCCATGTGGGGACCAGAGTCACTATATCCAGGTGAAGTCCAGGTGGGACCAGAGTCACCAGATCGAGGTGAAGCCCAGGTGGGGACCAGATTCACTAGGTCCAGATGAGGCCCAGGTGAGGACCAGTGTTACCAGGTACACGTGAGGATCCGGTGGGGATCAGAGGCAACAGGTCCATGTGAGGCCGGCTTGGGGACCATTGACAACAGGTCCACTTGAGACCCAGGAGTGAAACACAGTAATCAGGTCCAGGTTAGTCCCCCGTGGTGACAAGAGTCACCACGTCCAGGTGAGGTCCAGTTGGGGACCAGGATCACCAGGTACAGGGGAGGCCCTTGAAAGAACCAGAGTCAAGAGTTCGAGTTCAGGCGCAGGTGGCAACCAGGGTCAGCAGGTCCAAGTCAAGCCAAAGGGGACTTCACAGTCACTAGGGCACGGTGAGACCCAGAGGGGGAGCATAGTCACATGGTCCCGGTGAGGTTCAGTTGTGGAACACAGTCACCAGGTCCCAATTTTGCCCAGTTGAGGACCACGGTCAACAGGGCCAGGTGAGGCCCAGATGGGGACCGGAGTCCCGAAATCCAGGTGAAGCCCAGGTGGGGACCACAGTCACCAGATCCAGTGTAGACTCAGGTGCAGACCAGAATCATCAGGTCCAGGTGTGGTGCAGGTGGCAACCAAACTCACCAGGTCCCGGTAAGGCACTGGTGGGGTACATGAGAAGTCACGAGGTACATGAGAAGCTAGAAACACATGGGATCCCTGGGTGGCGCAGCGGTTTGGCGTCTGCCTTTGGACCAGGGAGCGATCCTGGAGACCCGGGATCGAATCCCACGTCGGGCTCCCGGTGCATGGAGCCTGCTTCTCCCTCTGCCTGTGTCTCTGCCTCTCTCTCTCTCTGTGACTATCATAAATCAATAAAAATTAAAAAAAAAGATGCTAGAAACACTGCCGTCAACAGGTCCACATGATCTCCATGTGGGAACGAGAATCACCAGTTACAGGTGAGGACCATGTGGGGATCGGACTCACCATGTCCAGGTGAGACCCAGGTGGGAAACAGTGTCACCATGTCCAGGAGTGGCCCAGGTGAAGACCAGAGTTAATAGGTCCGGCTGGGTCACTGTTAGTGAACAGTGTAACCATATCCTGATGCTGCCCAGGTGGGTATCAGAGACACCAGTTCCTGGTGAGGCCCAAGTGGGACCAGAGACATGAGGTCCAGGTGAGGTCCCGATGGGAACCACAGTCACCAGGTCAGGTGAGGCCATGCTTAGGATCAGAGTCACCAGTTCCAGGTGAGGCCCAGGTGGAGCCAGAGTCACCTGGTACAGAAGAGGCCAAAGTCAGGACCAGAGTTACCAGGATCAGGTCACTCCAAGTGGGAATAGAGTAATCATGTCCCGGTGATGCCCAGGTAGAACCAGAGTCACCAGGCCCAGATGTGGCGCAGGTGGGGAGCATGTTCACTAGGTCCCGTTGAGGCCCAGTTGAGGACCAGAGTCACCAGGTCTAGGTGAGGCTTGGAGGGGTACCAGATTCACCTGGTCTGATGACAAACAGATGTGGACCAGAGTCCCCATGTCAGGCTGAGGCCTAGAGTGGATCCAGAGTCAACTTATCCAGGTGAGGCTCAGGTGTGGAACAGAATATCCAGGTCATAATGGTCCACAGGTGAGGACCAGAATCACCAGATCTGGGTGAGGCCCAGTTAGCATCAGAGTCAGCAGTTCCAGATTAGCCAAGAAGGAGTCCACAGCAATCAGGTCCAGGTGGGGAACAAAGTCACCAGGACTGAGTGAGGCCAAGAAGGGGACCAGATTCACCAGGTTAGGTGAGGCCCAGATGGTGACCAGAGTCCCCATGTCTGGGAGAGGACCAGGTAAGGACCAGATTCACCAGGTAGAAGAGGCCCACATGGGGACCTGAGTCACCAATTATGGGTGAGGCCCAGGTGGCTTCCCCACTAACCAGGTCCATGTGAGGCCAACCTGCAGGCCAAGTCACCCGATCCACGTGAGGTCCTAGTGGGGACTGGAGTCACCAGTTAAAAATGATTCTACAAAAACAACACAGTCACCAGATCCTGGTGTGGTTCATGTGGGAATGAGAGTCACCAGGTCCAGGTGAGACCCAGGTGGGGACCACAAACACCAGGTCCAGTTGAGGCCCAGGTGGGACCACAGTCAACAGGTCCAGGTGAGGCCAAGGTCGGGGGACCAGAGTCATCAGGACTAGTTGAGGCCAAAGTGTGGAGCAAAGTTATCAGGTCCATGTGAGGCCCAGTTGTGGAAGAGTAACCATGTCCCATTGATGCCAGGTGGGAAAAGAGTCACAAGGTCCAGACGAGGCCTTAGTGAGGAGTAGATTCACCAGGTCCTGTTGAGGCCCAGTTGAGGACCAGTGCCCCATCTCCGGGTGAGTCCCAGAGGGGGACCAGTGTCACCCGGTTCTGGTGATATCCAGGTGGGGACCAGAGTCACCACGTCACGGTGAGGCCCAGAGGGGAACGAGAATCACTAGGTCCAGATGAGACCCCGATGTGGAACTGAGAACCCTGGTCCCATGATGCCCATATGAGGACCGGAGTCACCAGGTCCAGGTGAGGTCCCTGTGGGAACCAGTCACCTCGTCTAGGTGAGGCCCAGGTGGGACCACAGTCACCAGGTCCAGGTGAGGCCCAGGTATATAGAGAGTATCCAGGTCCCAATGATGCCCAGGTAAGGACCAGAGTCAACAGGTCCAGGAGAGGACCAAATATGGATGAGAGTCATTGTGTTCCAGGTGAGGCCAGAAGGAGACCACAGGAACCAGGTCCAGGAGAGGCTCATATGGGAACCAGAGCCAACAGATCAGAGTGAGGTCCAGTTGTGACCACAGTCAGAAGGTCCAGGTGAGGCGCAGGTGGCAACAGGATTCACCAAGTCCAGGTCAGGCCCAGGTGGCCACCAGTCACCAGATCCAGATGCGGACCAGCTAAGGACCAGATTCACGAGGCCCAAGTGAAGCCCAAGGGGTGACCAGAGTCACCAGGTAAGGGTGAGGCCCCGAGTGGGAACCAGAGTAACCAGTTTAGTTTGAGGCCCAGAATGGGACCTGAGGTCCCTGGTCAAAGGTAGGCCCAGGTGTGGCATAGAGTATCCAGGTCCCAATGATGCCTGGGTGAGGACCAGAGTCACTAGGGCCATGCAGGCCCAGATGGGGAACAGAATCACTAGGTCCTGTTGAGGCATAGAATAAGACCACAATCACCAGTATCAGGTGTGCCCCTTGTGGGAACTAGAGCCACTCTATCCAGCTGAGTAACAGGTCCATGGGAGCCCCACGTCAGGACCAGATGCATCAGGTCGAATTGAGGCATAGTTCGGGACAAGAGTCACCAGGTATGGGTGCGGGCTAGGTGGGGCAAGATTCAGCAGTTCTGAGTTAGGTCAAAGTGGGGATGAGAGACACCAGGTCCAGGTGAGGCCAAAGTGAGGACCAGAGTCACCAGATCCAGGTGAGGTCCATGTTGGAAAGAGAGTCACCAGGTCCAGGAGAGGTCCATGTGGGGACCAGAGTCGCCAGATCCAGGTGAAGTCCAGGTGGGGACCACAGTCACGAGATCCAGGTGAAGCCCAGGTGGGGACCAGACTCACTAGGTCCTGATTAGACCCAGGTAAGGATCAGAGTTACCAGATACACGTAAGCCCCCGGCGGGGATCAGAGCCAAAATGTCCACGTGAGGCCGGCGTGGGGACCATGGTCAACAGGTCTACCTGAGGCTCAGGTGTGGAACACAGTAATCATGTCCAGGTGAGTCCCCGGTGGTGACAAGAGTCACCACGTCCAGTTGAGGCCCAATTGGGGACCAGGATCACCAGGTACAGGGGAGGCCCTTGAGAGAACCAGAGTCAACATTTCGAGGTCAGGCGCAGGTGGCAACCAGGGTCAGCAGGTCCAAGTCAGGCCAAGGTGGGGTTCACAGTCACTAGGGCACAGTGAGACCCAGAGGGGGACCAGAGTCACCTTGTCCAGGTGAGGTCCAGTTGTGGAACACAGTCACCGGGTCCCAATTTTGCCCAGTTGAGGACCATGGTCAACAGGGCCAGGTGAGGCCCAGATGGGGACCGAAGTCTCCAAATTCAGGTGAAGCCCAGGTGGGGACCACAGTCACCAGATCCAGGGTAGTCTCAGGTGGACACCAGAATCACCAGGTCCTAGTGAGGTGCAGGTGGCAACCACACTCACCAAGTCCCGGTGAGGCCCTGGTGGGGACCAGAGTCACGAGGTACATGAGAAGCTAGAAACACTGCAGCCACCAGGTCCACATGATGTCCATGTGGGAACGAGAATTACAAGTTACAGGTGAGGACCAGGTGGCGATCTGAGTCACCATGTCCAGGTGAGACCCTGGTGGGAACCAGTGTCACCATGTCCAAGTGTGGACCACTCTCAAGACGAGAGTTATAAGGTCCGGCCGGGTCACTGTTAGTGAACAGTGTAACCATATACTGATGCTACTCAGGTGTGTACCAGATACAAGTTCCTGGTGAGTCCCAGTTGGGACCAGAGACATGAGGACCAGGTGAGGTACCGATGGAAACCACAGTCACCAGGTCAGGTGAGGCCATGCTTAGGATCAGAATCACCACTTACAGGTGAGGTCCAGGGGGAGCCAGAGTCACATGGCACAGAAGAGGCGAAAGTCAGGACCAGAGTTACCACGATCAGGTCAGTCCCACTGGGAATAGAGTAAACACGTCCCGATGATGCCCAGGTAGGGACCAGAGGTACGAGCTCCGGGTGCGGCCCACCTAAAGGCCATGCAGTGGAACCATGTCCCGATGATGCCCAGGTAGGGAAGAGAGTTACCAGGTCAAGAAGAGGCCAACCTGCAGACCATTATGTGGAACCAGGTCGCGATGTTGCCCACGTAGGGACCAGAGTCACCAGGTCCAAATGAGGCCCAGATGGAGCATATTTACTAGGTTCAGGTGAGGCGCAGTTGAGAACCAGAGTCACCAGATCTGGTTGAGGCCCAGAGGGGTACCAGATTCACCTGGTCTAGGTGACATTCAGATGGGGACCAGAGTAACCATGTCAGGGTGAGGCCCAGAGGGGATCCAGAGTCATAATGTCCAGGTGAGGCTCAGGTGTGGAACAGAGTATCCAGGTCATAATGGTCCACCGGTGAGGACCAGAGTCACCAGATCTGGGAGAGGCCCAGTTAGGATCAGAGTTACCACTTCCAGGTGAGGCCAAGAATGTGTCCACAGCAATCAGGTCCAGGTGGGGAACAAAGTCACCAGGACTAGGTGATGCCCACGTGGAGACCAGATTTACCAGTTCCGGGTGAGAACTAGGTAAGGACAACATTCACCAGGTCCAAGTGAGGCCCACGTGGGGACCTGTGTCACCAGGCATGGGTAAGACCCACGTGGGAACCCCACTCACCAGGTCAAGATGAGGCCAACCTGCAGGCCATGCAGAGGAGCCATTCCCGATGATGCCGAGGTAGGGACCAGAGTTACCAGATCCAGGTGAGACCCAGGTGGGGAACACAGGAACCAGGTCCAGATTGAGGCCTAGGTGGGGGGCCAGAGTCATCAGGACCAGTTGAGGCCAAAGTGCGGAGAAAACTTATCATGTCCCGATGAGGACCAGGTGGGGAACAGAGTCACCAGGCCCAAATGAGGCCCAGATGGAGCATATTCACTAGGTCCAGGTGAGGCCCAGTTGAGGACCAGAGTCACCAGATCTGGGTGACGTGCAGATAGGATCAGAGCCACCAGTTCCAGGTAAGGCCAAGAAAGAGTCCACAGCAATCAGGTCCAGGTGGGGAACAAAGTCACAAGGACAGGGTGAGGCCCAGATGGAGACCAGATTCACTCACCAGGTCCAGGTGAGGCCCAGATGGTGACCGGAGTCCCCGGGTCTAGTAGAGGACCAGGTAAGGACCAGATTCACCAGGTCCAAGAGGTACACGTGAGGACCTGAGTCACCAGGTATGGGTGTGTCCCAGGTGGCAACCCCACTCACCAGGTCAAGGTGAGGCCAACCTGCAGGCCAGAGTCACCAGATCCACGTGAGGCCCTAGTGGGGACCAGAGTCACTATGTAAATGTGAGGCTACAAGAACACCACAGTCACCAGGGCCAGGTGTGGTTCATGTGGGAACAAGAGTCACCAGGTCCAAGAGACCCAGGTGGGGACCACAGTTACCAGGTCCAGATTGAGGCCTACGTGGGGGGACCAGATTCATCAGGACCAGTTGAGACCAAAGTGTGGAGCAAAGTTATCATATCCAGGTGAGGCCCAGTTGGGGAACAGAGTACCCATGTCCCATTGATGTCAGGTGGGAAGAGTCACAGGTCCAGACGAGGTTTAAGTGAGGAGTAGATTCACCAGGTCCTGTTGAGGCCCAGTTGAGGACCAGTGTCCCCAGCTCTGGGTGAGGCCCAGAGGGGAACCAGAGACACCCGGTTCTGGTGATATCCAGGTGGGGACCAGAGTCACCACGTCAGGGTGAGGCCCAGAGGGGGACGAGAATCACTAGGTCCAGGTGAGGCCCCAATGTGGACCTGAGAAAGCAGGACCCATGATGCCCATATGAGGACATGAGTCACCAGGTCCAGGTGAGGTCCCTGTGGGAACCAGTCACCTCGTCCAGGTGAGACCAGGTGGGACCACAGTCACCAGGTCTAGGTGAGGCCCAGGTATATAGAGAGTATATCCAGGTCCCAATAATGCCAAGGTAAGGACAGAGTAAACAGGTCCAGGAGAGGCCCAAATATGGATCAGAGTCATTTTGTTCCAGGTGAGGCCAGATGGAGACCACAGGAACCAGGTCCAGGAGAGCCCCATATGGGAACTAGAGCCACCAGATCCAGGTGAGGTCCAGGTGGGACCACTGTCACAAGGTCCAGGGGAGGCGCAGATGGCAACAGGATTCACCAAGCCCAGGTGAGGCCCAGGTGGCGACCTGTCCCCAGATCCATGTGTGGACCAGCTAAGGACCAGATTCCCCAGGCCCAAGTGAAGCCCAAGGGGTGACCAGAGTCACCACGTAAGGGTGAGGCCCAGAGTGGAACCAGAGTAACCAGTTTAGTTTGAGGCCCAGAATGGGACCAGAGGTCACTGGTCAAAGTGAGGTCCAGGTGTGGAACAGAGTATCCAGGTCCCAATGATGCCTGGGTGAGGACCAGAGTCCCTAGGGCCATGCAGGCCCAGATGGGGAACCGAATCACCAGGTCCTGGTGAGACATAGAATAAGACCACATTCAGCAGTATCAGGTGAGCCCCTTGTGGGAACCAGAGCCACTCTATGCAGCTGAGTCCCAGGTCCATGTGAGGCCCACGTGAGGACCAGATTCATCAGGTTGAATAGAGGCATATCTGGGGACAAGAGTCACCAGGTCTGGGTGCGGCCTAGGTGGGGCAAGATTCAGCAGTTCTGAGTTAGGTCCAAGTGGGGATGAGAGACACCAGGTCCAGGTGAGGCTAAAGTGAGGACCAGAGTCACCAGATCCAGGTGAGGTCCATGTTGGAAAGAGAGTCACCAGGTCCAGGAGAGGTCCAGGTGAGGACCAGAGTCCCCAGATCCAGGTGAAGCCCAGGTGGGGACCAGAGTCACTAGGTCCAGATGAGGCCCAGGTGAGGACCAGAGTTACCAGGTACACGTGAGGCGCCGGTAGGTATCAGAGGCAACAGGTCCATATTAGGCAGGCTTGGGGACCATGGTCAAGAATTCTACTTGTGGCCCAGTGTGGAACACTGTAACCAGGTCCAAGTGAGTCCCCGGTGGTGACAAGAGTCACCAGGTCCAGGTAAGGCCCAGGTGGGGACCAGGATCACCAGGTACAGGGGAGGCCCTTGAAAGAACCAGAGTCAACATTTCGAGGTCAGGCGCAGGTAGCAACCAGGGTCAGCAGGTCCAAGTCAGGCCAAAGTGGGGTTCACAGTCACTAGAGCACGGTGAGTCCAAGAGGGGGACCAGAGTAACCTGGTCCAGGTGAGGTCCAGGTGTGGAACACAGTCACCGGGTCCCAATTTGGCCCAGTTGAGGACCATGGTCAACAGGGCCAGGTGAGGCCCAGATGGGAATCGGAGTGCCCAAATCCAGGTGAAGCCCAGATTGGCACCATAGTCACCCGATCCAGGGTAGTCTCAGGTGCAGACCAGAATCACTAGGTCCAGGTGAGGTGCAGGTGGCAACCACACTCACCAGGTCCCGGTGAGGCCCTGGTGGAGACCAGAGTCACGAGGTACATGAGAATCTAGAAACACTGCAGCCACCAGGTCCACATGATGTCCATGTGGAACGAGAATCACCAGTTAGAGGTGAGGACCCTGTGGGATTCCGACTCACCATGTCCAGGTGAGACCCAGGTGGGAACCAGTGTCACCATGTCCAGGTGTGGCCCAGGTGAAGACCAGAGTTAATAGGTCCGGCTGGGTCACTGTTAATGAACAGTGTAACCATATCCTGATGCTACCCAGGGGGGTACGAGAGACACCAACTCCTGGTGAGGCCCAGGTGAGACCAGAGACATGAGGACCAGGTGAGGTCCCATGGGCACCACAGACATCAGGTGAGGTGAGTCCATGCTTAGGATCAGATTCAACAGTTACAGGTGAGGCCCAGGTGGAGCCAGAGTTACCTGGTACAGAAGAGTCAAAAGTCAGGACCAGAGTTACCAGGATCATGTCAGTCCAGTGGGGAATAGAGTAACCATGACCCGATGATGCCCAGGTAGAACCAGAGTCACCAGGTCCAGATAAGGCGCAGGTGGGGAGCATATTCACTAGGTCCCGGTGAGGCCCAGAGGACCAGTGTCACCAGGACTAGTTGAGGCCCAGAGGGGTACCAGATTCACCTGGTCTTGGTGACATCCAGATGGGGACCAGAGTCTTCAGGTCAGGGTGCGGCCCAGAGAGGTTCCAGAGTCAACATGTGCAGATGAGGCTCAGGTGTGGAACAGAGTCACCAGGTACCAATGATGCCCAGGTGAGGACCAGAGTCACCATGACTGGGTGACGCGCAGATAGGATCTCAGTCACCAGTTCCAGGTGAGGCCAAGAAACAGTCCAAAACAATCAGGTACAGGTGGGGAACAAAGTCACCAGGACTGAGTGAGGCCCAGATGGGGACCAGATCCACCAGGTCCAGGTGAGCCCAGGTGGTGACCAGAGTCCCCGGATCTGGGAGAGGAACAGGTAAGGACCAGATTCACCAGGTCCAAGAGTCTCACGTTGGGACCTGAGTCACCAGGTATGGGTGAGACCCAGGTGGCAACCCCACACACCAGGTCCAGGTGAGGCCAACCTGCAGGCCATGCAAAGGAACCATGTCCCGATGATGCCCAGGTAGGGACCAGAGTCACAAGGTCCAGATGAGGCGCAGGTGAGGAGCATGTTCACTAGGTCCCGGTGAGGCCCAGTTGAGGACCACTGTCACCAGATCTGGTTGAGTCTTATAGGGGTACCAGAATCACCTCGTTCCGGTGACATCCAGATGGGGACCAGAGGCATCAGTTCAGGGAGAGGCCCAGAGTGGTTCCAGAGTCATCATGTCCAGGTTAGGCTCAGGCGTCGAACAGAGTCACCAGGTACCAATGATGCTCAGGTGAGGCCCAGAGTCACCAGATCTGGGTGACGCGCAGATAGCATCAGAGTCACCAGGTCCAGGTGAGGCCAAGAAAGAGTCCACAGCAATGAGGGCCACGTGGGGAACAAAGTCACCAGGACTGGGTGAGGCCCAGATGGTGACCACATTCACCAGGTCCAGGTGAGGCCCAGGTGGTGACCAGAGTCCCCGGGTCTGGGACAGGACCAGGTAAGGACCAGATTCACCAGGTCCAAGAGGCCCACGAGGGGAATTGAGTCACCAGCTATGTGTGAGGCCCAGGTGGCAACCCCACTCACCAGGTCAAGGTGAGGCCAACCGGCAGGCCAGAGTCACCAGATCCAGGTGAGGCCCTAGTGGGTACCAGTGTCACCAGGTAAATGTGAGTCTACAAGAACACCACAGTCACCAGGTCCAGGTGAGGTTCATGTGGGAACGAGAATCACCAGTTACAGGTGAGGACCAGGTGGTGATCCGACACACCATGTCCAGGTGAGACCCTGGTGGGAACCAGTGACACCCTGTCCAGGTGTGGCCCAGGTGTAGACCAGAGTTAATAGTTCCGGCTGGGTCACTGTTAGTGAACAGTGTAACCATATCCTGATGCTACCCTGGTGGGTACCAGAGACACCAGGTCCTGGTGAGGGTCAGGAGGGACCAGAGACATGAGGTCCAGGTGAGGTTCCATTGGGAACGACAGTCACCAGGTCTGGTGAGGCCATGCTTAGGATCAGAGTCACCAGCTAGAGGCGAGGACCAGGTGGAGCCAGAGTCACCTGGGACAGAAGAGGCCAAGGTCAGGACCAGAGTTACCAGGATCAGGTCAGTCCCAGTGGGGAATAGAGTAACCATGTCCCGATGATGCCCAGGTAGAACCAGAGTCACCAGGTCCAGATGAGGCGCCGGTGGGGAGCATATTCACTAGGTCCCGGTGAGGCCCATTTGAGGACCAAAATGCCCAGGTCTAGTTGAGGCTTACAGGGGTACCAGATTCACCTGGGGTATGTGACATCCAGATGGGGACCAGAGTCACGATGTCAGGGTGAGGCACAGAGGGGATCTAGAGTCATCATGTCCAGGTGAGGGTCAGGTGTGGAACAGAGTATCCAGGTCATAATGGTCCACAGGTGAAGACCAGAGTCACCAGATCTGGGTGAGGCCCACATAACATCAGACTCACCAGTACCAGGTGAGGCCAAGAATTGTCCACAACAATCAGGTCCCGGTGGGGAACAAAGTCACCAGGACTGGGTGAGGCCCAGATGGGGACCAGATTCACCAGGTCCAGGTGATTCCCAGGTGGTGACCAGAGTTACCATTTCCGGGTGAGGACCAGGTAAGGTCCAGATTCACCAGGTCCAAGTGAGGCCCACGTGGGGACCTGTGTCACCGGTATGGGTGAGGCCCAGATGTCAACCCCACTCACCAGGTCCAGGGGAGGCCAACCTTCCGGCCATGCAGAGGAACGGTGTCCCGATAATGCCCAGGTATGGACCAGAGTTACGAGTTGCAGGTGAGGCCCTAATGGGGACCGGAGTCACCAGGTAAATGTGAGTCTACAAGAACACCACAGTCACCAGGTCCTGGTGTGGTTCATGTGGGAACGAGAGTCACCAGGTCCAGGTGAGATCCAGGTGGGGACCACAGTCACCGGGTTCTGGTGATATCCAGCTGGAGACCAGAGTCACCACGTCAGGGTGAGGCCTAGAGGGGGACGAGTATCACTAGGTCCAGGTGAGGCCCCGATGTGGAACTGACAAACCAGGTCCCATGATGCTCATATGAGGACCTGAGTCACCAGGTCCAGGTGAGATCCCTGTGGGAACCAGGCACCTCGTCCAAGTGAGGCCCAGGTGGGACCACATTCACCAGGTCCAGGTGAGGCCCAGGTATATAAGTGAGTATCCAGGTCCCAATGAGGCCAGGTAAGGACCAGAGACAACAGATCCAGGATAGGCCCAAATATGGATCAGAATCATGTTTTCGAGGTGAGGCCAGATGGAGACCACATTCACCAGGTCCAGTTGAGGCCCAGGTGGTGACCAGAGTCCCCGGGTCTGGGACAGGACCAGGTAAGGACCAGATTCACCAGGTCCAAGAGGCCCACGAGGGGAATTGAGTCACCAGCTATGTGTGAGGCCCAGGTGGCAACCCCACTCACCAGTTCAAGGTGAGGCCAACCTGCAGGCCATGCTGAGGAACCATGTCCCGATGATGCCCAGGTTGGGACCAGAGTTACCAGGTTCATGTGAGGCCAACCTGCAGGCCATGCAGTGGAACCATGTCCCGATGATGCCCAGGTAGGTACCAGAGTCACCAGGTCCAAATTAGGCCCAGATGGAGCATATTCACTAGGTTCAGGTGAGGCCCAGTTGAGGACCAGAGGCACCAGAACTGGTTGAGGCCTAGAGGGGTACCAGAATCACCTGGTCCAGTGACATCCAGATGGGGATCAGAGTCACCAGGTCAGGGTGAGTCCCAGCCAGGTTCCAGAGTCATCATGTCCAGGTGAGGCTCAGGTTCGAACAGAGTCACCAGGTACCAATGATGCCCAGGTTAGGACCAGAGTCACCAGGTCTGAGTGACGCGCAGATAGGATCAGAGTCACCAGATCCAGGTAAGGCCCTAGTGGGGACCGGAGACACCAGGTAAATGTGAGACTACAAGAACAACACAGTCATCAGGTCCAGGTGTGTTTCATGTGGGAATGAGAGTCACAGGTCCAATGAGACCCAGGTGGGGACCACAGTCACCAGGTCCAGATTGAGGTCTAGATGGGGGGACCAGAATCATCAGGATCAGTTGAGGCCAAAGTGTGGAGCAAAGTTATCATGTCCAGGTGAGGCCCAGGTGGGGTACAGAGTAACCATGTCCAATTGATGCCAGGTGGGAAAAGAGTCAGAAGGTCCAGAAGAGTCCTAAGTGAGGAATAGATTCACCAGCTCCTGTTGAGGCCCAGTTGAGTGCCAGTGTCCCCAGCTCCGGGTGAGTCCCAGAGGGGGACCAGAGTTACCCGGTTCTGGTGATATGCAGGTAGGGACCAGAGTCACCACGTCAGAGTGAGGCCCAGAGTGGGACGAGAATCACTAGGTCCAGGTGAGGCCCCGATGTGGAACTGAGAAACCAGGTCCCATAATGCCCATATGAGGATCTGAGTCACCAGGTCCAGGTGAGGTCCCTGTGGGAACCAGTCACCTCATCAAGGTGAGGCCCAGGTAGGACCACAGTCACCAGGTCCAGGAGAGGCCCAGGTATATAAGAGTGTACCCAGGTCCCAATGATGCCCATGTAAGTACCAGAGTCAACAGGTTCAGGAGAGGCCCAAATATGAAACAGAGTCATTGTGTTCCAGGTGAGGCCAGATGGAGACCACAGGAACCAGGTCCAGGAGAGCCCCATATGGAAACCAGAGCCACCAGATCCAGGTGAGGTCCAGGTGGGACCACAGTCACAAGGTCCCGGTGACGCGCAGGTGGCAACAGGATTCACCAAGTCCAGGAGAGGCCCAGGAGGCGAACAGTCACCAGATCCAGGTTCGGACCATCTAAGGACCAGATTCACCAGGCCCAAGTGAAGCCCAAGGAGTGACCAGAGTCACCAGGTAAGGGGGAGACCCACAGTGGTAACCAGAGTAACCAGTTTAGTTTGAGGCCCAGAATGGGACCAGAGGTGCCTGGTCAAAGTGAGGCCCAGGTGTAGAATAGAGTATCCAGGTCCCAATGATGGCTGAGTGAGGACCAGAGTCACTAGGCCCATGCAGGCCCTGATGGGGAACAGAATCACTAGGTCCTGGTTCGGCATAAAATAAGACCACAGTCAGCAGTATCCGGTGAGCCCCTTGTGGGAACCAGAGACACACTATCCAGCTGAGTCCCAGGTCCATGGGAGGCCCACGTGAGTAACTTATTCATCAGGTCGAAATGAGACATAGCTGCGGACAAGAGTCACCAGGACTGGGTGCGACCTAGGTGGGGCAAGATTCAGCAGTTCTGAGTTAGGTCAAAGTGGGGACGAGAGACACCAGGTCCAGGTGTGGCCAAACTGAGTACCAGAGTCACCATATCCAGTTGAGGTCCATGTTGTAAAGAGAGTCACCAGGTCCAGGAGAGGTCCAGGTGTGACTAGAGTCACCACATCCAGATGAAGCCCAGGTGGGGATCAGAGTCATTAGGTCCAGATGAGGCCCAGGTGAGGACCAGAGTTATCAGGTACACGTGAGGCCCCGGTGGGGATCAGAGGCCACAGGTCCATGTGAGGCCGGCTTGGGGACCATGGTCAACAGATCTACTTGAGGCCCAGGTGTGGAACACAGTAAGCAGGTACAGGTGAGTCCCCAGTGGTGACAAGAGTGACCACGTCCAGGTGAGGCCCAGGTGGGGACCAGGATCATCAGGTCCAGGGGGAGGCCCTTGAAAGAACCAGAGTCAACAGTTCGAGGTCAGGCGCAGGTGGCAACCAGGGTCAGGAGGTCCAAGTCAGACCAAAGTGGGGTTCACAGTCACTAGTGCACGGTGAGACCCAGAGGGGGACCAGAGTCACCTGGTCCAGGTGAGGCCCAGTTGAGGACCAGTTTCACCATATCTGGTTCGGCTTAGAAGGGTACCAGAATCACCTGATCGAAGTGATATCCAGATGGGGACCAGAGTCACCAGGTCAGGGTGAGGCCCAGAGTGGTTCCAGAGTCATCGGGTCCAGGTGAGTCTCAGGTGTGGAACAGAATTTCCAGGTACCAATGATGCCCACGTGAGGACCAGAGTCACCAGATCTGGGTGACACGCAGATAGGATCAGAGTCACCAGTTCCAGGTGACTGAGAAGAGAAGAAGGCGTCTACTAAATCAGGTCCAGGTGGTGAAGAAAGTCACCAGGACTTGGTGAGGCCCAGATTTGGACCAGATTCACCAGGTCCAGGTTATTCCCAGGTGGTGACCAGAGTCCTCGGGGCTGGGAGAGGACCAGCTAAGGACCAGATTCAACAGGTCCAAATGAGGCCCACCTGGGGACCTGAGTCACCAGCTATGTGTGAGGCCCAGGTGGCAACCCCACTCCCCAGGTCCAGGTGAGGCCAACCAGCAGGCTAGAGTCACCAGATGCAGGTGAGGACCAGGAGGGGACCAGAGTCACCAAATCCAGGAGAGGTCCATGTTGAAAGAGAGTCACCAGGTCCAGGAAAGGTCCAGGTGGGGACCAGAGTCACCAGATCCAGGGGAAGCCCAGCTGGGGACCAGAGTCACTAGGTCCAGATGAGGTCAAGGTTGGGACCAGAGATACCAGGTACAAGGGAGGCCCCGGTGGGGAGCAGTGGCAACAGGTCCATGTGAGCCCGGCCTGGGGACCATGGTCAACAGGTCTACTTGAGGCCCAGGTGTGGAACACAGTAAGCAGGTCCAGGTGAGTCCCCGGTGGTGACAAGTGTCACCACGTCCAGGTGAGGCCCAGGTGGGGACCAGGATCACCAGGTCCAGGGGAGGCCATTGAAAGAACCAGAGTCAACAGTTCGAGGTCAGTCGCAGGTGGCGACCAGGGTCAGCAGGTCCAAGTCAGGCCAAAGTGGGGTTCACAGTCACTAGGGCACGGTGAGACCCAGAGGGGGACCAGAGTCACCTCTTCCAGGTGAGGTCCAGTTGTGGAACACAGTCACCGGGTCCCAATTTTGTCCAGTTGAGGACCATGGTCAACAGGACCAGGTGAGGCCCAGATGCGGATTGGAGTCCCCAAATCCAGGTGAAGACCAGGTGGGGACCACAGTCAACAGATCCAGGATAGTCTCATGTGCAGACCAGATTCACCAGGTCCAGGTGAGTTGCAGGTGGCAACCACACTCACCAGATCCCGGTGAGGCCCTGGTGCGGACCAGAGTCACGAGGTACATGAGAAGCTAGAAACAATGCAGCCACCAGTTCCACGTGATGTCCACGTGGGAACGAGAATCACCAGTTACAGGGGAGGACCAGGTGGGGATCCGACTCACCATGTCCAGGTGAGACCCAGGTGGGAACAAGTGTCACCATGTCCAGGTGTGGCCCAGGTGAAGACCAGAGTTAATAGGTCCAGCTGGGTCACTGTTAGTGAACAGTGTAACCATATCCTGATGCTACCCCGGTGGGTACCAGATACACCAGGTCCTGGTGAGGCCCAGGTGGGACCAGAGACATGAGGTCCAGGTGAGACCCATGGGAACCACAGTCACCAGGTCAGGTGAGGACATGCTTAGGATCAGAGTAACCAGTTACAGGTGAGGCCCAGGAGGAGCCAGAGTCACCTGGTACAGAAGAGGCCAAAGTCAGGACATGAGTTACCAGGATCAGTTCAGTCCCAGTGGTGAATAGAGTAACCATTTCCTGATGATGCCATGGTAAAACCAGAGTCACCAGGTCCAGATGAGGCGCAGGTGGGGAGTATGTTCACTATGTCCCAGTGAGGCCCAGATGAGGACTAGAGTCACCAGGTCAAGTTGAGGCCTAGAAGGGTACCAGATTCACCTGGTCTAGGTGACATCCAGATGGGGACCAGAGTCACCATGTCAGGCTGAGGCCCAGAGGGGATCCAGAGTCATCAAGTCCAGGTGAGTCTCAGGTGTGGAACAGAGTATCCAGGTCATAAAATCCACAGGTGAGTACCAGAGTCAGCAGATCTGGGTGAGGTCCAGTTAGGATCAGAGTCACCAGTTCCAGGTGAGGCCAAGAAGGAGTCCACAGCAATCAGGTCCAGGTTGTGAACAAAGTCACCAAGACTGGGTGAGGCCCAGATGGGGACCAGATTCACCAGGTCCAGGTGATTCCCAGGTGGTGACCAGAGTTACCAGTTCCAGGTGAGCACCAGGTAAGGACCAGATTCACCAGGTCCAAGTGAGGCCCACGTGGGGACTTGTGTCTCCAGGTATGGGTGAGGCCCAGGTGGAAATTCCAATCACCAGGTCCAGGTGAGGCCAACGTGCAGGCCATGCAGTGGAACCATGTCGCAATGATGCCCAAGTAGGGACCAGACTTACCTGGTCCAGGTGAGGCCAACCTTTGGGACCTGCTGAGGAAACGTGTCCCGATGATGCCCATGTAGGGACCAGAGACACCAGGTCCAAATGAGGCCCAGATGGAGCATATTCACTAGGTCCAGGTGAGGCCCAGTTGAGGACCAGAATCACCAGATCTGGTTGAGTCCTAGAGGGATACCAGAATCACCTGGTCCAGGTGACATCCAGATGGGGACCAGAGTCACCAGGTCAGAGTGAGGCCCAGAGAGGTTCAAGAGTCATCATGTTCAGGAGAGGCTCAGGTGTGGAACAGAGTCACCACGTACCAAGGATGTCCAGGTGAGGACCAGAGTCACCAGGTCTGGGTGACGCCCAGATAGGATCAGAGTCACCAGTTCCAGGTGAGGCCAAGAAAAAGTCCACAGCAATCAGGTCCAGGTGGGGAACAAAGTCACCAGGACTGGGTGTGGCCCAGGTGGGGACCAGATTCACCAGGTCCAGGCGAGGCCCAGTTGGTGACCAGAGTCCCCGGGTATGGGAGAGGACCAGGTAAGGACCAGATTCACCACGTCCAAGAGGTCCACGTGGGGACCTGAGTCACCAGGTATGGGTGAGGCCCAGGTGGCAACCCCACTCACCAGGTCCAGGTGAGGACAACCAGCAGGCCAGAGTTACCAAATCCAGGAGAGGCCCTAGTGAGGACCAGAGTCACCAGGTAAAATTGAGTCTACAAGAACACCACAGTCACCAGGTCCAGGTGTGATTCATGTGGGAACGAGAGTCACCAGGTCCAGGTGAGGCCAAACTGAGGACCAGAGTCACCAGATCCAGGTTAGGTCCATGTTGGAAAGGAGTCACCAGGTCCAGGAGAGGTCCAGGTGGGGACCAGAGTCACCAGATCCAGGTGAAGTCCAGGTGGGGACCAGAGTCACCAGATCCAGGTGAAGCCCAGGTGGGGACCAGAGTCACTAAGTCCAGATGAGGTCAAGGTGGGGACCAGAGATACCAGGTACAAGTGAGACCCCGGTGTGAGCTGTGTCAACAGGTCCATGTGAGGCCGTCCTGGGGAACATGGTCAACAGGTCTACTTGAGGCCCAGGTGTGGAACACAGTAAGCAGGTCCAGGAGAGTCCCCGATGGTGACAATGTCACCACGTCCAAGTGAGACCCAGGTGGGACCAGGATGACCAGGTCGACGGGAGGCCTTTGAAAAACCAGAGTCTACAGTTTGAGGTCAGGCGCAGGAAGCAACCAGTATCAGCAGGACCAAGACAGGCCATAGAGGGGGTTCACAGTCACTAGGGAACGGTGAGACCCAGAGGGGGACCAGAGTCACCTGGTCCAGGTGAGGTCCAGTTGTGGAACACAGTCACCGGGTTCCAATTTTGCCCAGTTGAGGACCATGGTCAACAGGGCCAGGTGAAGCCCAGATGGAGACCGGAGTCCCCAAATCCAAGTGAAGCTCAGGTGGGGACCAGAGTCACCAGATCCAGGGTAGTCTCAGGTGTAGACCAGAATCACCAGGTCCAGGTGAGGTGCAGGATGCAACCACACTCACCAGGTCCCGGTGAGGCCCTGCTGGGGACCAGAGTCACGATGTATATGAGAAGCTAGAAACACTGCAGCCACAAGGTCCACATTATGTCCATGTGGGAATGAAAATCACCAGTTACAGGTGAGGACCAGGTGGGGATCCGACTCACCATGTCCAGGTGAGACCCAGGTGGGAACCAGTGTCACCATGTCCAGGTGTGGCCCAGGTGAAGACCAGAGTTAATAGGTCCGGCTGGGTCACTGTTAGTGAACAGTGTAAACATATCCTGATGCTACCCAGGTGGGAACCACAGAAACCAGGTCCTGGTGAGTTCCAGGAGGGCTTAGAGACATGAGGTCCAGAAGAGGTCCCGATGGGAACCACAGTCACCAGGTCAGGTGAGGCCATGTTTAGGATCAGACTCACCAGTTACAGGTGAGGCCCCTGTTGAGCCAGAGTCACCTGGTACAGAAGAGGCCAAAGTCAGGACCATAGTTACCAGGATCAGGTCAGTCCCAGTGGGGAATAGAGTAACCTTGCCCCGATGATGCCCAGGTAGAACCAGAGTCACCAGGTCCAGATGAGGCACAGGTGGGGAGCATATTCACTCGGTCCCAGTGAGGCTCAGTTGCGGACCAGAGTCACGAGGTCTAGTTGAGGCCTAGAGGGGTACCAGATTCACCTGGTCTACGTGACATCCAGATGGGGAGCAGAGTCACCATGTCAGGGTGAGGCCCATAGGGGATCCAGAGTCATCATGTCCAAGTGAGGCTCAGGTGTGGAACGGAGTATCTAGATCATAATGGTCCACAGGTGAGGACCAGAGTCACCAGATCTGGATGAGGCCAAGTTAGGATCACACTCACCACTTCCAGGTGAAGCCAAGAATGTGTCCACAACAATCAGGTCCAGGTGGGGAACAAAGTCACCAGGACTGTGTGAGTCCCAGATGGGGACCAGATTCAAAAGGTCCAGGTGATTCCCAGGTGGTGACCAGAGTTACCAGTTCCAGTTGAGGACCAGGAAAGGACCAGATTCACCAGGTCCAAGTGAGGCCCACGTGGGTGCATGGGTCACCAGGTACAGGGGAGAAATAGCTGGGGACAAGAGTCACCAGATGTAGGTTCGGCCTAGGTGGCTCAGGTGGAAACCCCAATCACCAGGTCCAGGTGAGGCTAACCCTTGGGCCATGCAGAGGAACCGTGTCCCGATGATGCCCATGCAGGGACCAGAGTTACCGGCTCCTGGTGATTCCAACCTGTAGGCCATGCTGTGTAACCATGTCCCGATGATGCCCAGGGAGGGACCAAAGTCACCAGGTCCAAATGAGGCCCAGATGGAGCATATTCACTAGGTCCCGTTGAGGCCCAGTTGAGGACCAGAGTCACCAGAACTGGTTGAGGCCTAGAGGGGTACCAGAATCACCTGGACCAGGTGACATCCAGATGGGGACCAGAGTCACCAGGTCAGGGTGAGGCCCAGAGGGGATCCAGAGTCATCATGTCCAGGTGAGGGTCAGGTGTGGAACAGAGTATCCAGGTCATAATGATCCACAGGTGAGGACCAGAGTCAGCAGATCTGGGTGAGGCCCAGTTAGGAGCAGAGTCACAATTTCCAGGTGAGGCCAAGAAGGAGTCCACAGCAATCAGGTGCAGGTGGGGAACAAAGTCACCAGGACTGGGTGAGGCCCAGATGGGGACCAGATTCAACAGGTCCAGGTGATTCCCAGGTGGTGACAAGAGTTACCAGTTCCGGGTGAGGACCAGGTAAGGACCAGATTCACCAGGTCCAAGTGAGGCCCACGTGGGGACCTGTGTCACCAGGTATGGGTGAGGCCCAGGTGGCATCCCCACTCACCAGGTCCAGGTGACGCCAACCTGCAGGCCATGCAGAGGAACCGTGTCCCGATGATGCCCAGGTAGGGACCACAGTTACCAAGTCAAGAAGAGGCCAACCTGCAGACCATTATGTGGAACCATGTCCCGATGTTGCCCATGTATGGACCAGAGTCACCAGGTCCAAATGAGGCCCAGATGGAGCATATTCACTAGGTCCAGGTGAGGCCCATTTGAGGACCAGAGTCACCAGATCTGGTTGAGGCCCAGAGGGGTACGAGAATCCCCTGGTCCAGGTGACATCCAGATAGGGACCAGAGTCACCAGTTCTAGGTGAGGCCAAGAAAGAGTCCACAGCAATCACGTCCAGGAGGGGAACAAAGTCACCAAGACTGTGTGAGAACCAGACGGGGACCAGAGTCACCAGATCCAGGTGTAGCCCAGGTTGGGACCAGAGTCACTAGGTCCAGAAGAGGCCCAGGTGAGGACCAGAGTTACCAGGTACACGTGAGGCACCGGTGGGGATCACAGGCAACAGGTTCATGTGAGGCCGGCTTGGGGACCATGGTCAACAGGTCTACTTGAGGCCCAGGCGTGGAACACAGTAACCAGGTCCACGTGAGTAACCGGTGGTGACAAGAGTCACCACGTCCAGGGGAGGCCCAGGTGGGGACCAGGTTCACCAGGTTCAGGGGAGGCCCTTGAAAGAAACAGAGTCAACAGTTCTACGTCAGTTGCAGGTGGCAACCAGGGTCAGCAAGTTCAAGTCAGTACAAAGTGGGGTTCACAGTCACTAGGGCACGGTGAGACCTTGAGAGTGACCAGAGTCACCTGGTCCAGGTGAGGTCCAGTTGTGGAACACAGTCACCGGGTCCCTATTCTGAATAGTTGAGGACCATGGTCAACAGGGCCAGTTGAGGCCCAGATGGGGACCGGAGTCCCCAAATCCAGGTGAAGCCAAGGTGGGGACCACAGTCACCAGCTCCAGGTTTGTCTCAGGTGCAGACCAGAATCACCAGTTACAGGTGAGGACCAGGTGGGGATCCGACTCACCATGTCCAGGTGAGACCCAGGTGGGAACCAGTGTCACCATGTCCAGGTGTGGCTCAGGTGAAGACCAGAGTTAATAGGTCCGGATGGGTCACAGTTAGTGAACAGTGTAACCATATCCTGATGCTACCCAGGTGGGGAACAGAAATATCAGGTTCAGGTGAGGTCCCGATGGGAACCACAGTCACCAGGTCAGGTGAGGCCATGCTTAGGATCAGAGTCACCAGTTACAGGTTAGGCCCAGGTAGAGCCAGAGTCACCTGGTACAGAGAGGCCAAAGTCATGGCAGAGTTACAAGGATCAGGTCAGTCTCAGTGGGAACAGAGTAACCATGTCCCGATGATGCCCAGATAGAACCAGCGTCACAGGTCCAGATGAGGCGCAGGTGTAGAGCATATTCACTAGGTCCCGGTGAGGCCCAATTGAGGACCAGAGTCACCAGGTCTTGTTGAGGCCTAGAGGGGTACCATATTCACCTGGTCCCGGTGACATCCAGATGGGGACCAGAGTCACCATGTCAGGGTGAGGCCCAGAGGGGATCCAGAGTCATCATGTCCAGGTGAGGCTCAGGTGTGGAACAGAGTATCCAGGTCATAATGGTCCACAGGTGAGGACCAGAGTCACCAGATCTGGGTGAAGCCCAGTTAGGATCAGAGTCAACAGTTCCAGTTGAGTCCAAGAAGGAGTCCACATCAATCAGTTCCAGGTGGGGAAGAAAGTCAACAGGACTGGGTGAGGCCCAGATGGGGACCAGATTCACCAGGTCCAGGTGATTCCCAGGTGGCGACCAGGGTTACCAGGTCCGGGGGAGGACCAGGTAAGGAACAGATTCACCAGGTCCAAGTGAGGCCCACGTAGGGACCTGTGTCACCAGGTATGGGTGAGCCCCAGGTGGTAACCCCACTCACCAGGTCCGGCTGAGGCCAACATGCAGGCCATGCAGAGGAACCGTGTCCCGATAATGTCCAGGTAAGGACCAGAGTTACCAGGTCCAGGTGAGGCCAACCTGCAGGACATGCAGTGGAACCATGTCCCGATGGTGTCCATGTAGGTACCAGAGGGACGAGCTCCAAATGAGGCCCAGATGGAGAATATTAACTAGGTCCAGGTGAGGCCCAGTTGAGGACCAGAGTCACCAGATCTGGTTGAGGCCCAGAGGGGTACCAGAATCCCCTGGTCCAGGTGACATACAGATGGGGACCAGAGTCACCAGGTCAGGGTGAGGCACAGAGAGGTTCGAGAGTCATCATGTCCAGCTGAGGCTCAGCTGTGGAACAGAGTCACCAGGTACCAATGATGCCCAGGTGAGGACCAGAGTCACCAGATCTGGGTGACGCGCAGATAGGATCAGAGTCACAAGGTCCAGGTGAGGCCAAGAAAGAGTCCACAGCAATCAGGTCCAGGTGGGGAACAAAGTCACCAGGACTGCGTGAGGCCCAGATGGGGACCAGATTCACCAGGTCCAGGTGAGGCCCAGGTGGTCACCAGAGTCCCCGGTTCTGGGAGAGGACCAGGTAAGGACCAGATTCACCAGGTCCAAGAGGCCCACGTGTGGACTTGAGTCACCGGGTATGGGTGAGGCCCAGGTGGCAACCCCACTCACCAGGTCCAGGTGAGGCCAACCTGCAAGCCAGAGTCACCAGATCCAGGTGAGGCCCTAGTGGGGACCGGAGTCAACAGTTAAATGTGAGTGTACAAGAACACCACAGTCACCAGGTCCAGGTGTTGTTCATGTGGAAACGAGAGTCACCAAATCCAGGTGAGACCCAGGTGGAGACCACAGTCATCAGTTCCAGATTGCGGCCTAGGTGGGGGGACCAGAGTCATCAGGAAGAGTTGAGGCCAAAGAGTGGAGCAAAGTTATCATGTCCAGGTGACACCCAGGTGGGGAACAGAGTAAACATGTCCCATTGATGCCAGGTGGGAAAAGAGTCACAAGGTTCAGACGAGGTCTAAGTGAGGAGTAGATTCCCCAGGTCCTGTTGAGCCTCAGTTGAGGACCAGTGTCCCCAGGTCCATTTGCGTCCCAGAGAGGGCCCAGAGTCACCCGGTTCTGGTGATGTCGAGGTGGGGACCAGAGTCACCACGTCAGGATGAGGCCCAGAGGGGGACGAGAATCACTAGGTCCAGGTGAGGCCCCGATATGGAACTGAGAAACCAGGTCCCATGATGCCCATATGAGGACCTGAGTCACCAGGTCCAGGTGAGGTCCCTGTGGGAACCAGTCACCTCGTCCAGGTGAGGCCCAGGTGGGTCCACAATCACCAGGTCCATGTGAAGCCCAGGTATATAAGAGAGTTCCAGGTCCCAATGATACCCAGGTAAGGACCTGAGTCTACAGGTCCAGAAGAGGCCCAAATATGGATCAGAGTCATTGTGTTCCAGGTGAGGCCAGATGGAGACCACAGGAACCAGGTCCAGGAGAGCCCCATATGGGAACCAGACCCACCAGATCTAGGTGAGGTCCAGGTTGGACCACAGTCACAAGGTCCACTTGAGTCGCAGGTGTCAACAGGATTCACCAAGTCCAGGTGAGGCCCAGGTGGCGACCAGTCACCAGATCCAGGTGCGGACCAGCTAATGACCAGATGCACCGGGCCCAAGAGAAGCCCAAGGGTTTACGAGAGTCACCAGGTAAGAGTGAGGCCCAGAGTGGGAACCAGAGTAACCAATTTAGTTTGAGGTCCAGAATGGGACCAGAGGTCCCTGGTCAAAGTGAGGCCTAGGTGTGGAATAGAGTATCCAGGTCCCAATGATGCCTGGGTGAGGACCAGAGTCACTAGGGCCATGCAGACCCAGATGGGGAAGAGAAGCAATAGGTCCTGTTGAGGCATAGAATAAGACCACTGGTGAATAAGTCACCAATATCAGGTGAGCCCCTTGTGGGAACCAGAGCCACTCTATGCAGCTTAATCCCAGGGCCATGTGAGGCCCACGTGAGGACCAGATTCATCAGGTCGAATTGAGGCATAGCTGGGGACAAGTGTCACTGGGTCTGGGTACGGCCTAGGTGGGGCAAGATTCAGCAGTTCTGAGTTAAGACAAAGTGGGGACGAGAGACACCAGGTCCATGTGAGGCCAAACTGAGGACCAGAGTCACCAGATCCAGGTGAGGTCCATGTTGGAAAGAGAGTCACCAGGTCCAGGAGAGGTCCAGGTGTGTACAAGAGTCACCAGATCCAGGTGAAGTCCCGGTGGGGAACAGAGTCACCAGATCCAAGTGAAGCCCAGGTGGGGATCAGAGTCACTAGGTCCAGATGAGGCCCAGGTGAGGACCAGAGTTTCCAGGTACACGTGAGGCCCCGGTGGGGATCAGAGGCAACAGGTTCATATGAGGCCGGCTTGGGGACCATGGTCAACAGGTCTACTTGAGGCCCATGTGTGGAACACAGTACCAGGTCCAGGTGAGTCCCCGGTGGTGACAAGAGTTACCACGTACAGGTGAGACCCAGGTGGGGACCAGGATCACCAGGTACAGGGGAGGCCGATGAATGAACCAGAGTCAACAGTTCGAGGTCAGTCACAGTTGGCAACCAAGGTCAGCAGGTCCAAGTCAGGCCAAAGTGGGTTTCAGAGTCATTAGGGCACGGTTAGACCCGGAGGGGTCCAGAGTCACATGGTCCAGGTGAGGTCCAAGGTTAGACCCGGAGGCAGACCAGAGTAACATGGTCCAGGTGAGGTCTAAAGTCACCGGGTCCCAATTTTGCACAGTTGAGGACCATGGTCAACAGGGCCAGGTGTGGCCCAGATGGGGACCGGAGTCCCCAAATCCAGGAGAAGCCCAGGTGGAGACCACAGTCACCAGATCCAGGGTAGTATCAGGTGAAGACCAGAATCACCAGGTCCAGGTGAGGTGCAGGTGGCAACTACACTCACCAAGTCCCGGTGAGGCCCTGGTGGGGACCAGAGTAACGAGTTACATGAGAAGCTAGAAACACTGCAGCCACCAGGTCCACATGAGGTCCATGTGGGAACGAGAATCACCAGTTACAGGTGAGGACCAGGTGGGGATCCGACTCACCATGTCCAGGTGAGATCCAGGTGGGAACGAGTGTCACCATGTCTAGGTGTGGCCCAGGTGAAGACCAGAGTTAATAGGTCCGGCTGGGTCACTGATAGTGAACAGTGTAACCATATCAAGATGCTACCCAGGTGGTAACCAGAGACAAAAGTTCCTGGTGAGGCCCAGGTGGAACAGAGACATAGGTCCAGGTGAGGTCCCTATGGGAACCACAGTCACCAGGTCAGGTGAGGCCATGCTTAGGATCAGAGTCACCAGTTACAGGTGAGGCCCAGGTGGAGCCATAGTCACCAGGTCCAGATGAGGCGAAGGTGGGGAGCATATTCACTACGTCCCGTTGAGGCCCAATAGAGGACCAGAGTCACCAGGTCTAGTTGAGGCATAGAGGGGTACCAGATTCACCTGGACTAGGTGCCTTCCAGATGGGGACCAGAGTCACCATGTCAGGGAGAGGCCCAGAGGGGATCCAGAGTCATCATGTCCAGGTGAGTCTCAGGTGTGGAACAGAGTATCCAGGTCATAATGGTCCACAGGTGAGGACCAGAGTCAACAGATCTGGGTGAGGCCCAGTTAGGATCAGAGTCAACAGTTCCAGGTGAGGCTAAGAAGGAGTCCACAGCAATCAGGTCCAGGTGGGGAAATAATTCACGAGGACTGGGTGAGGCCCAGATGGGGACACAGATTCACCAGGTCCAAGTGATTCCCAGGAGGTGACCAGAGTTACCAGATTCACCAGGTCCAGGTGATTCCCAGGTGGTGACCAGAATTACCAGATACACCAGGTCCAAATCAGGCCCACGTAGGGGCCTGTGTCACCAGGTATGCGTGAGGCCCAAGTGGCAACCCCACTCACCAGGTCCAGGTGAGGCCTACCTGCAGGCCATGCAAAGTAACCGGGTCCCGATAATGCCAAGGTAAGGAACAGATTTACCAGGTCAAGAAGAGGCCAACCTGCAAACCATTATGTGGAACCATGTCCCGATGTTGCCCACGTAGGGACCAGAGTCACCAGGTCCAAATGAGGCACAGATGGAGCATATTCACTAGGTCCAGGTGAGGCCCAGTTGAGGACCAGAGGCCCCAGATCTGGTTGAGGCCCAGAGGGGTACCTGATTCACCTGGTCTAGGTGACATCCAGATGGGGACCAGAGTAACCATGTCAGGGTGAGGCCCAGAGGGGATCCAGAGTCATCATGTCCAGGTGAGGCTCAGGTGTGGAACAGAGTATCCAGGTCATAATTGTCCCCAGGTGAGGACCAGAGTCACCAGATCTGGGAAAGGCCCAGTTAGGATCAGAGTTACCACTTCCAGGTGAGGCCAAGAAGGTGTCCACAGCAATCAGGTCCAGGTGGGGAACAAAGTCACCAGGTCTAGGTGATTCCCAGGTGGTGACCAGATTTACCAGTTCCGGGTGAGGACTAGGTAAGGACCAAATTCACCAGGTCCAAGTGAGGCCCACGTGGGGACCTGTGTCACCAGGCATGGGTAAGACCCAGCTGGGAACTCCACTCACCAGGTCAAGATGAGGCCTACCTGCAGGCCATGCTGAGGAACCATGTCCTGATGATGCCCAGGTAGGGACCAGAGTTACCAGGTCCAGGTGAGGCAAACCAGCAGGCCATGCAGTGGAACCATTTCCCGATGATGCCCAGTGAGTGACCAGAGTCACCATGTCCAAATGAGGCCCAGATGGAGCATATTCACTAAATCCAGATGAGGCCCAGTTGAGGACAAGAGTCACCAGATCTGGTTGAGGCCTAGAGGGGTTCCAAAATCCCCTGGTCCAGGTGACATCCAGATGGGGACCAGATCACCAGGTCAGGGTGAGGCCCAGAGAGGTCCCAGAGACATCATGTCCAGGTGAGGCTCAGGTGTGGAACAGAGTAACCAGGTACCAATGATGCCCAGGTGAGGACCAGAGTCACCAGGTCTCGGTGACGCACAGATAGGATCAGAGTCACCAGTTCCAAGTGAGGCCAAGAAAGAGTCCAGAGCAATCAGTTCCAGGTGGGAAACATAGTCACCAGGACTGGGTTAGGCCAGATGGGGACCAGATTCACCAGGTCCACATGAGGCCCAGGTTGTGACCAGATTACCCGGGTCTGGGAGAAGACCTGGTAAGGGCCAGATTCACCAGGTCCAAGTGGCCCACGTGGGGACCTGAGTCCAGGTATGTGTGAGGCCCAGGTGGCATCCCACTAACCAAGTCCAGGTGAGGCCAACCTGCAGGCCAGAGTCACCAGATCCAGGTTAGGCCCTAGTGGGGACCGGAGTCACCAGGTAAATGTGAGTCTACAAGTACACCACAGTCATCAGGTCCAGGTGTGGTTCATGTGGGAACGAGAGTCACCAAGTCCAGGTGAGACCCACGTGGGGACGACAGTCTCCAGGTCCAGATTGAGGCCTCGGTTGGGGGACCAAGGTCATCAGGACCAGTTGAGGCCAAAGTTCGGAGCAAAGTTATCATGTCCATGTGAGGCCCAGGTGCGGAACAGAGTAACCATGTCCCATTGTTGCCAGGTGGGAAAAGAGTCACAAGGTCCAGGCGAGACCTAAGTGAGGAGTAGATTCACCAGGTCCTGTTGAGGCCGAGTTGAGGACCAGTGACCCCAGCTCCGGGTGAGCCCCGAGTGGGACCAGAGTCACCCGGTTCTGGTGATATCCAGGGGGGGACCAGAGTCAGCACGTCAGGGTGAGGCCCAGAGGGGAATGAGAATCACTAGGTCCAGGTGAGGTCCCGATGTGGAACTCAGAAACCAGGTCCCATGATATCCATATGAGGACCTGAGTCACCAGATCCAGGTGAGGTCCCTGTGGGAACCAGTCACCTCGTCCAGGTGAGGCCCAGGTGGGAACACAGTCACCAGGTCCAGGTGAGGCCCTAGTATATAAGAGAGTATCCAGGTCCCAATGATGCCCAGGTAAGGACAAGAGTCAACAGGTCCAGGAGAGGACCAAATATGGATCAGAGTCATTGTGTTCCAGGTGAGGCCAGATGGAGACCACAGGAACCAGGTCCAGAGAGCCCCATATGAGAACCAGAACCACCAGATCCAGGTGAGGTCCAGGTGGGACCACAGTCACAAGGTCCTGGTGAGGTACAGGTGGCAACAAGATTCACCAAGTCCAGGTGAGACCCAGGTGGCGACCAGTCACCAGATCCAGGTGCGGACCAGCTAAGGACCAGATTCACCAGGTACAAGTGAAGCCCAAGGGTGACCAGAGTCACCAGGTAAGGGTGAGGCCCAGAGGGGATACCAGAGTAACCAGTTTAGTTTGAGGGCCTGAATGGGACCAGAGGTCCCTGGTCAAAGTGAGGCCCAGGTGTGGCATAGAGTATCCAGTTCCCAATGATTCCAGGTTGAGGACCAGAGTCACTAGGGCCATGCAGGCCCAGATGGGGAACAAAATCACTAGGTCCTGGTGAGGCATAGAATAAGACCACAGTCACCAGTATCAGGTGAGCCCCTTGTGGGAACCAGAGCCACTCTATGGAGCTGAGTCCCAGGTCCATGTGAGGCCCACGTGAGGACCAGATTCATTAGGGCAAATTGAGGCATAGCTGGGGACAAGAGTCACCAGGTCTGGGTGCGGCCTAGGTGGGGCAAGATTCAGCAGTTCTGAGTTAGTTCAAAGTGGGGACGAGAGTAACCAGGTCCAGGTGAGGCCAAACTGAGGACCAGAGTCACCAGATCCAGGTGAGGTCCATGTTGGAAAGAGAGTCACCAGGTCCAGGAGAGTTCCAGGTGGGGACCAGAGTCACCAGATCCAGGTGAAGTACAGGAGGGGACCAGAGTCACCAGATCCAGGTGAAGCCCAGGTGGGGACCAGAGTCAATAGGTCCAGATGAGGCCCAGGTGAAGACCAGAGTTACCAGGTACACGTGAGGCCCCGGTGGGGATCAGAGGCAACAGGTCCATGTGAGGCCGGCTTGGGGACCATGGTCAACAAGTCTACTTGAGGCCCAGATGTGGAACACAGTAAGCAGCTCCAGGTGAGTACGCGGTTGTTACATGAGTCACCACGTCCAGGTGAGACCCAGGTGGGGACCAGGATCACAAGGTACAGGGGAGGCCCTTGAAAGTACCAGAGTCAACAGTTCGAGGTGAGGCACAGGTGGTAACCAGGGTCAGCAGGTCCAAGTCAGGGCAAAGTTGGGTTTACGGTCACTAGGGCTCGGTGAGACCCAGAGGGAGACCAGAATCACCTGGTCCAGGTGAGGTCCAGTTGTTGAACACAGTCACCGGGTCCCAATTTTGCCCAGTTGAGGACCAAGGTCAACAGGGCCAGGTGAGGCTCAGATGGAGACCGGAGTCCCCAAAGCAGGTGAAGCCCAGGTGGGGACCACAGTCACCAGATCCAGGATACTCTCAGGTGCAGACCAGATTGACCAGGTCCACTTGAGGTGCAGGTGCAACCACACTCACCAGGTCCCTGTGAGGCCCTGGTGGGGACCAGAGTCACGAGGTACATGAGAATCTAGAAACACTGCAGCCACCAGGTCCACATGATGTCCATGTGGGAACGAGAATCACCAGTTACAGGGGAGGACCAGTTTTGGATCCGACTCACCATGTCCAGGTGAGACCCAGGTGGGAACCAGTGTCAACATGTCCAGGTGTGGCCCAGGTGAAGAGCAGAGTTAATAGGTCCGGCTGGGTCACTGTTAGTGAACAGTGTAACCGTATCCTGATGCTACCCAGGTGGGTACCAGAGACACCAGGTCCTGGTGAAGCCCAGATGTGACCAGAGACATGAGGTCCAGGTGCGGTCCCGATGGGAACCACAGTCACAAGGTCAGGTGAGGCCATGCTTAGGATCAGAGTCACCAGTTACCGGTGAACCCAAGGTGGATCCAGAGTCACCTGGTACAGAAGAGGCCAAATCAGGACCAGAGTTACCAGGATCAGGTCAGTCCCAGGGGGGAATACAGTAAACATGTCCCGATGATGCCCAGGTAGAACCAGAGTTACCAGGTCCAGATGAGGCACAGTTGGGAGCATATTCACTAGGTCCCGGTGAGGCCCAGTTGAGGCCCAGAGTCACCAGGTGTAGTGGAGGCCTAGAGGGGTACCAGATTCACCTGGTCTAGGTGACATCCACATGAGGACCAGAGTCACCACGTCAGAGTGAGGCCCAGAGTGGATCCAGAGTCATCAGGTCCAGGAGAGGCTCAGGTGTGGTACAGAATATCCTGTTCATAGTGGTCCATAGGAGAGGACCAGAGTCAGGAGATTGAGCTAGGCCCAGTTAGGATGAGAGTCACCAGTTCCAGGTGAGGCCAAGAAGGAGTCCACAGCAATCAGGTCCAGGTGGGGAACAAAGTCACCAGGACTGGGGGAGGCCCAGATGGGGACAAGATTCACCCGGTCCAGGTGATTCCCAGGTGGTGACCAGAGTTACCAGTTCTGAGTGAGGACCAGGTAAGGACCAGATTCACCAGGTCCAAGTGAGGCCCAGGTGGGGACCTGTGTCACCAGGTATGGGTGAGGCCCAGGTGGCAAAACCACTCACCAGGTCCAGATGAGGCCAACCTGCAGGCCATGCAGAGGAACCATGTCCCGATCAACCCCAGGTAGGGACCAGAGTTACCAGGTCCAGGTGAGGCCAGCCTGCAGGCCATGCAGTGGAACCATCTCCCGATGATGCCCAGGTAGGGAGCAGAGTCACCAGGTCCAAATGTGGCCCACATCGAGTATATTCACTAGGTCCAGGTGAGGCCCAGTTGAGGACCAGAGTCACCATATCTGGTTGAGGCCTAGAGGGGTACCAGAATCACCTAGTCCAGGTGACATCCAGATGGGGACCAGAGTCACCAGGTCAGGGTGAGGCCCAGAGAGGATCAGAGTCATCATGTCCAGGTGAGGCTCAGGTGTGGAACAGAGTAATCAGGTACCAATGATGCCCAGGTGAGTTCCAGAGTCACCAGATCTGGGTGACGCGCAGATAGGATCAGAGTCACCAGTTCCAGGTGAGGCAAAAAGAGTCCACAGCAATCAGGTCCAAGTGGGGAACAAAGTCACCAGGACTCGGTGAGGCCAAGATATGGAACAGATTCACCAGGTCCAGGTGTGGCCCAGTTGGGGACCAGAGTCCCCGGGTCGGGGAGAGGACCAGGTAAGTACTAGATTCACCAGGTCCAAGAGGCCCACGTAGGGACCAGAGTCACCAGGTATGGGTGAGGCCCAGGTGACAACCCCACTCACCAATTCCAGGTGAAGCCAAACAGCAGGCCAGAGTCACCAGATCCAGGTGAGGCCCTAGACGGGAACGGAGTCACCAGGTAAATGTGAGTCTACAAGGACACCACAGTCACCAGGTCCAGGTGTGGTTCATGTGGGAACGAGAGGCAACAGGTCAAGGTGAGACCCAGGTGGGGACCACAGTCACCAGGTCCAGATTGAGGCCTAGGTGGGGGTACCAGTGTCATCAGGACCAGTTGAGGCCAAAGTGCGGAGAACAGTTATCATGTCCAAGTGAGGCCCAGGTGGGGAACAGAATAACCATATCCCATTGATGCCAGGTGGGATAAGAGTCACAAGGTGCAGACGAGGCCTAAGTGAGGAGTAGATTCACCAGATCGTGTTGAGGACCCAGTTGAGTACCAGTCTCCCCAGCTCCGGGTGAGTCCCAAAGGGGGACCAGAGTCACCCGGTTCTTGTGATATCCAGGTGAGGACCAGAGTCAACAGGTCAGGGTGAGGCCCAGAGGGGGACGAGAATCACTAGGTCCAGGTGAGGCCCCGATTTGGAACTGAGATAACAGGTCCCATGATGCCGATTTGAGGACCTGAGTCACCAGGTCCAGGTGAGGTCCCTGTGGGAACCAGTGACCTCATCCAGGTGAGGCCCAGGTGGGACCACAGTCACCAGGTCCAGGTGACGCCCAGGTATATAAGAGAGTATCCAGGTCCCAATGATGCCCAGGTAAGGACCAGAGTCCACAGGTCCAAGAGAGGCACAAATATGGATCAGAGTCATTGTGTTCCAGGTGAGGCTAGATGGAGACCACAAGAACCAGGTCCAGGAGAGAACCTTATGGGAACCAGAGCCTCCAGATCCAGGTGAGGTTCTGGTGGGACCACAGTCACAAGTTCCAGGGGGGGCGCAGGTGACAACAGTATTCACCAAGTCCAGGTGAGGCCCAGGGGTCGACCAGTCACCAGATCCAAATGTGGACCAGCTAAGGACCAGATTCACCAAGTGAAGTCCATGTTGGAAAGAGCGTCACCAGTTCCAGGTGAAACCCAGGTGGGGACCAGAGCCACCAGTTCCAGGTGAAGCCCAGGTGGGGACCAGAGTCACTAGGTCCAGATGAGGCCCAGGTGAGGACCAGAGTTACCAGGGACACGTGAGGCCCCGGTGGGGATTAGAGTCAACATGTCCATGTGAGGCCGGCATGGGGACCATGGTCAACAGGTCTACTTGAGGCCGAGGTGTGGAACACAGTAAGCAGGTCCAGGTGAGTCCGCGGTGGTGACTAGAGTCACCACGTCCACGTGAGGCCCAGGTTGGGGCCAGGATCACCAGGTACAGGGGAGGCCCTTGAAAGAACAGGAGTCAACAGTTCGAGGTCAGGCGCAGGTGGCAACCAGGGTCAGCAGGTCCAAGTCAGGCCAAAGTGGGGTTCACAGTCACGAAGGCACGGTGAGACCCAGAGGGGGACCAGAGTCATGTGGTCCAGGAGAGGTCCAGTTGTGGAACACAGTCACCGGGTCCCAATTTTGCCCAGTTGAGGACCATGGTCAACAGGTACAGTTGAGGCCCGGATGGGGACCGGAGTCCCCAAATCCGGGTGAAGCCCAGGTGGGGACCACAGTCACCAGATCCAGGGTAGTCTCAGGTGCAGACCAGAATCATCAGTTCCAGGTGTGGTGCAGGTGGCAACCACACTCACCAGGTCCCTTTGAGGCCCTGGTGGGGACCAGAATCACGAGGTACATGAGAAGCTAGAAACACTGCAGCCACCAGGTCCACATGATGTCCATGTGGGAACGAGAATCTCCAGTTCCAGGTGAGGCCAAGAAAGTGTCCAAAGCAATCAAATCCAGGTGGGGAACAAAGTCACCAGGACTGGGTGAGGCCCAGATGGGGAAGAGATTCACCAGGTCCAGGTGAGGCCCAGGTGGCGACCAGTCACCAGATCCAGGTGCGTACCAGCTAAGGACCAGATTCACCAGGCCAAAGTGAAGCCCAAGGGGTGACCAGATTCACCAGGTAAGGGTGAGTCCCAGAGGGGGAACCAGAGTAACCAGTTTAGTTTGAGGCCCAGAATGGGACCAGAGGTCCCTGGTCAAAGTGAGGCCCAGGTGTGGAATAGAGTATCCAGGTCCCAATGATGCCTGGGTGAGGACCAGAGTCACTAGGGCCATGCAGGCCCAGAAGGGGAACAGAATCACTAGGTCCTGGTGAGGCATATAAAAAGACCCCATTCACCAGTATCAGGTGAGCCCTTTGTGGGAACCAGAGCCACTCTATCCAGCTGAGTCCCAGGTCCATGTGAGGCCCACGTGAGGACCAGATTCATCAGGTCGAATTGAGGCATAGCTGGGGACAAGAGTCACCAGGTCTGGGTGCGGCCTAGGTGGGGCAAGATTCAGCAGTTCTGAGTTAGGTCAAAGTGGGGACGAGAGACACCAGGTCCAGGTGAGGCCAAACTGAGTACCAGAGTCACCAGATCCAGGTGAGGCCCATGTTGGAAAGAGAGTCACCAGGTCGAGGAGAGGTACAGGTGGGGACCAGAGTCACCAGATCCAGGTGAAGCCCAGGTGGGGACCAGAGTCACTAGGTCCAGATGAGGCCCAGGTGAGGACCAGAGTTACCAGGTACACGTGAGGCGCTGGTAGGTATCAGAGGCAACTGGTCCATGTGAGGCAGGCTTGGGACCATGGTCAAGAGTTCTACTTGAGGCCCAGTGTGGAACACTGTAACCAGGTCCAAGTGAGTCCCCGGTGGTGACAAGAGTCACCAGGCCCAGGTGAGGACCAGGTGGGAACCAGGGTAACCAGGTACAGGGGAGGCCCTTGAAACAACCAGAGTCAACAGTTCGAGGTAACGCGCAGGTGGAAACCAGGGTCAGCAGGTCCAAGTCAGTCCAAAGTGGGGTTCACAGTCACTAGAGCACGGTGAGACCCACAGGGGGAACAGAGTCACCTGCTCCAGGTGAGGTCCAGGTGTGGAACACAGTCACCGGGTGCCATTTTTCCGTGATGAGGACCATGGTCAACAGGGCTAGGTGAAGCCCAGGTGGGGACCACAGTCACCAGATCCAGGGTAGTCTCAGGTGCAGACCAGAATCACCAGGTCTAGGTGTGGTGCAGGTGGCAACCAAACTCACCCGGTCCCGGTAAGGCACTGGTGGGGACCAGAGTCACGAGGTACATGAGAAGCTACAAACAGATGGGATCCCTGGGTGGCGCAGCGGTTTGGCGCCTGCCTTAGGCCCCGGGAGCGATCATGGAGACCCGGGATCGAATCCCACATCGGGCTCCCGGTGCATGGTTCCTGCTTCTCCCTCTGTCTGTGTCTCTGCCTCTCTCTCTCTCTGTGACTATCATAAATAAATAAAAATTAAAAAAAAAGATGCTAGAAACACTGCGGCCAACAGGTCCACATGATATCCATGTGGGAACGAGAATCACCAGTTACAGGTGAGGACCATGTGGGGATCCGACTCACCATATCCAGGTGAGACCCAGGTGGGAAACAGTGACACCATGTCCAGGTGTGGCCCAGGTGAAGACCAGAGTTAATAGGTCCGGCTGGGTCACTGTTAGTGAACAGTGTAACCATATCCTGATGCTAACCAGGTGGGTACCAGAGACACCAGGCCCTGGTGAGGCCCAGGAGGGACCAGAGACATGAGGTCCAGGTGAGGTCCCTATGGGAACCACAAACACCAGGTCAGGTGAGGCCATGCTTAGAATCAGAGTCACCAGTTACAGGTGAGGCCCAGTTAGAGCCAGATTCACCTGGTACAGAGAGGCCAAAGTCAGGACCAGAGTTACCAGGATCAGGTCAGTCCCAGAGGGGAACAGAGTAACCATGTCCCGATGATGCCCAGATAGAACCAGCGTCACCAGGTCCAGATGAGGCGCAGGTGGGGAGCATATTCACTAGGTCTCGTTGAGGCCTTGTTGAGGACCAGAGTCACCAGGTCTAGTTGAGGCCTAGAGGGGTACGAGATTCACCTGGTCTAGGTGACATCCAGATGCGGACCAGAGTAACATGTCAGGCTGAGGCCCAGAGGGGATCCAGAGTCATCATGTCCAGGTGAGGCTCAGGTGTGTAACAAAGTATCAGGTCATAATGGTCCACAGGTGAGGACCAGAGTCACCAGATCTGGGTGAGGCTCAGTTAGGATCAGAGTCACCAGTTTCAGTTGAGGCCAAGAAGGAGTCCACAGCAATCAGGTCCAGGTGGGGAAGAAAGTCAACAGGACTGTTGTGGCCCAGATGGGGACCAGATTCACCCTGTCCAGGTGATTCCCAGGTGGTGACCAGGATTACCAGGTCCGGGTGAGGACCATAAGGACCAGATTCACCAGGTCCAAGTGAGGCCCACGTGGGGACCTGAGTCACCAGGTATGGGTGAGCCCCAGGTGGCAACCCCAGTCTCTAGGTCCAGGTGAGGCCAACCTGGAGGCCATGCAGAGGAACCGTGTCCCGGTGATGCCCAGGTAGGGACCAGAGTTAGCAGGTACAGCTGAGGCCAACCTGCAGGCCATGCAGTGGATCCATGTCCCGATGATGCCCAGGTAGGGACCCGAGTCACCAGGTCCAAATGAGGCCCAGATGAAGCATATTCAATACGTCCAGGTGAGGCCCAGTTGAGGACCAGAGTCACCAGAACTGGTTCAGGGCTAGAGGGGTACCAGAATCGCCTGGTCCATGTGACATCCAGATGGAGACCAGAGTCACCAGGTCAGGGTTAGGCCCAGAGTGGTTCCATAGGCCAGAGCCTCATGTCCAGGTGAGGCTCAGGTGTGGAACAGAGTCACCAGATACCAATGATGCCCAGGTGAGGACCAGAGTCACCAGGTCTGGGTGACACGCAGATAGGATCAGAGTCACCTGTTCCAGGTGAGGCCATGAAAGAGTCCACAGCAATCAGGTCAAGGTGGGGAACAAAGTCACCAGCACTGAGTGAGGCCAAGATGGGGTGGGATTCACCAGGTCGAGGTGAGGCCCAAGTGGTGACCAGAGTCCCCGGGTCTGGGAGAGGACCAGGTAAGGACCAGATTCACCAAGTCCAGGAGGCCCACGTGGAGACCTGAGTCACCAGGTATGGGTGAGTCCCAAGTGGCATCCCCACTAACCAGGTCCATGTGAGGCCAACCTCCAGGCCAAGTCACCCAATCCACGTGAGGACCGAGTGGGGACTGGAGTCACCAGTTAAAAGTGATTCTACAAGAACAACACAGTCATCGGATCCTGGTGTGGTTCATGTGGGAACGAGAGTCACCAGGTCCAGGTGAGACCCAGGTGGGGACCACAGTCACCAGGTCCAGATTGAGGCCTAGGTCGGGGGACCAGAGTCATCAGGACCAGTTGAGGCCAAAGTGTGGAGCAAAGTTATCATGTCCATGTGAGGCCCAGGTGGGGAACAGAGTAACCATGTCCCAAAGATGCCAGGTGGGAAAAGAGTCACAAGGTCCAGACGAGGCCTTAGTGAGGAGTAGATTCACCAGGTCCTGTTGAGGCCCAGTTGAGGACCAGTGTCCCCAGCTCCGGGAGAGTCCCAGAGGGGGACCAGAGTGACCCGGTTCTGGTGATATCCAGGTGGGGACCAGAGTCACCACGTCAGGGTGAGGCCCAGAGGGGGACGAGAATCACTAGGTCCACGTGAGGCCCCGATGTGCAACTGAGAACCCAGGTCCCATGATTCCCATATGAGGACCTGAATCACCAGGTCCAGGTGAGGTCCCTGTGGGAGCCAGTCACCTCGTCCAGGTGAGGCCCAGGTGGGAACACAGTCACCAGGTCCAGGTGAGGCCCAGGTATATAAGAGTGTATCCAGGTCCCAATGTTGCCCAGGTAAGGACCAGTGTCAACAGGTCCAGGAGAGGCCCAAGTATGGATCAGAGTCATTGTGTTCCAGGTGAGGCCAGATGGAGACCACAGGAACCAGGTTCAGGAGAGCCCCATATGGGAACCAGAGCCACCAGATCCAGGTGAGGTCCAGGTGGGACCACAGTCACAAGGTCCAGGTGAGGCGCTGGTGGCAACAGGATTCACCAAGTCCAGGTGAGGCCCAGGTGGCGACCAGTCACCAGATCCAAATGTGGACCAGCTAAGGACCAGATTCACCAGGCCAAAGTGAAGCCCAAGGGGTGACCAGAGTCACCAGGTAAGGGTGAGGCCCAGAGGGGAACCAGAGTAACCAGTTTAGTTTGAGGCCCAGAATGGGACCAGAGGTCCCGGGTCAAAGTTAGCCCTAGGTGTGGAATAGAGTATCCAGGTCCCAAAGATGCCTGGGTGAGGACCAGAGTCACTAGGGCCATGCAGGCCCAGATGGGGAACAGAATCGCTATGTCCAGGTGAGTAATAGAATAAGACCACAATCACCAGTATCAGGTGTGCCCCTTGTGGGAACCAGAGCCACTCTATCCAGGTGAGTCCCAGGTACATATGAGGCCCACGTGAGGACCAGATTCATCAGGTCGAATTGAGGCATAGCTGGGGACAAGAGTCACCAGGTCTGGGTGCGGCCTATGTGGGGCAAGATTCAGCAGTTCTGAGTTAGGTCAAAGTGGGGACGAGAGACACCAGTACAGGTGAGGCCAAACTGAGACCAGAGTCACCAGATCCAGGTGAGGTCCATGTTGGAAAGAGAGTCACCAGGTCGAGGAGAGGTCCAGGTGGGGACCAGAGTCACAAGATCCAGGTGAAGTCCAGGTGGGGACGAGAGTCTCCAGATCCAGGTGAAGCCCAGGTGGGGACCAGAGTCACTAGGTCCAGATGAGGCCCAGGTGAAGATCAGAGTTAACAGGTACACGTGAGGCCCCGGCGGAGATCACAGCCAAAATGCCACGTGAGGCCGGCTTGGGGACCATGGTCAACAGGGCTACCTGAGGTCCAGGTGTGGAACACTGTAAGCCTGTCTAGGTGAGTCCCCAGTAGTGACAAGAGTCACCACGTCCAGTTGAGGCCAAATTGGGGACCAGGATCACCAGGTACAGGGGAGGCCTTTGAAAGAACCTGAGTCAACAGTTCGAGGTCAGGCGCAGGTGGCAACCAGGGTCAGCAGGTCCAAGTCAGGCCAAAGTTGGGTTCACAGTCACTAGGGCACGGTGAGACCCAGAGGGGGACCAGAGTCACCTGGTCCAGGTGAGGTCCAGTTGTGGAACACAGTCACTGGGTCCCAATTTTGTCCAGTTGAAGACCATGGACAACAGGGCCAGGGGAGGCCCGTATGGGGACCGGAGTCCCCAAATCCAGGTGAAGCCCAGGTGGGGACCACAGTCACAAGATCCAGGGTAGTCTCAGGTGCAGACCAGAATCACCAGGTCCTGGTGAGGTGCAGGAAATAACCACACTCACCAGGTTCCGGTGAGGCCCAGGTGCGGACCAGATTCTCGAGGTACATGAGAAGCTAGAAACACTGCAGCCACCAGTTCCACATGATGTCCATGTGGGAACGAGAATCACCAGTTACAGGGGAGGACCAGGTGGTGATCTGACTCACCATGTCCAGGTGAGACCCTGCTGGGAACCAGTGTCACCATGTCCAGGTGTGGACCCGGTGAAGACCAGAGTTAACAGGTCTGGCTGGGTCACTGTTAGTGAACAGTGTAACCATATCCTGATGCTACTCAGGTGGGTACGAGATACAAGATCCTGGTGAGGCCCAGGTGGGACCAGAGACATGAGCTCCAGGTGAGGTACCGATGGGAACCACAGTCACCAGGTCAGGTGAGGCGATGCTTCGGATCAGAGTCACCAGTTACAGGTGAGGTCCAGGTGGAGCCAGAGTCACATGGTACAGAAGAGGCCAAAGTCAGGACCAGAATTTCCACGATCAGGTCAGTCCCACTGGGAAATAGAGTAACCACGTCCTGATGATGCCCAGGTAGATCCAGAGTTACCAGGTCCAGGTGCGGCCAACCTGAAGGCCATGCAGTGGAACCATGTCCCGATGATGCCCAGTTAGGGACCAGAGTCACCAGACCCAAATGAGGACCAGATGGAGCATATTCCCTAGGTCCAGGTGAAGCCTAGTTGAGGACCAGAGTCACCAGACCTGGTTGAGGCCTAGAGGGGTACCAGAATCACCTGGTCCACGTGATATCCAGATGGGTCCAGTGTCACCAGGTCAGGGTGAGGCCCAGAGAGGTTCCAGAGTCATCATGTCCAGGTGAGGCTCAGGTGTGGAACAGAGTATCCAGGTCATAATGGTCCACATGTGAGGACCAGAGTCACCAGATCTGGGTGAGGCCCAGTAAGGTTCAGAGTCACCAGTTCCAGTTGAGGCCAAGAGGAGTCCACAGCAATCAGGTCCAGGTGGGGAAGAAAGTCAACAGGACTGGGTGAGGACCAGAGGGGGACCAGATTCACCAGGTCCAGGTGATTCCCAGGTGGTGACCAGGGTTACCAGGTCCGTGTGAGTACCAGGAAAGGACCAGATTCACCAGGTCCAAGTGAGGCACACGTGGGGACCTGTGTCACCATGTATGGGTGAGCCCCAGGTGGCAACCCCACTCACTAGGTCCAGGTGAGGCCAACCTGGAGGCCATGCAGAGGAACCGTGTCCCGGTGATGCCCAGGTAGGGACCAGAGTTACAAGGTCCAGCTGAGGCCAACCTGCAGGCCATGCAGTGGATCCATGTCCCGATGATGCACAGGTAGGGACCAGAGTCACCAGGTCCAACTGAGGCCCAGATGGAGCATATTCACTAGGTCCAGGTGAGGCCCAGTTGACGACCAGAGTCCCCAGACCTAGTTGAGGCCTAGAGGGGTCCCAGAGTCACCTGGTCCAGGTGACATCCAGATGGAGACCAGAGTCACCAGGTCAGGGTTAGGCCCCGAGTGGTTCCAGAGTCATCATGTCCAGGTGAGGCTCAGGTGTGGAACAGAGTCACTAGGTACCAATGATGCCCAGGTGAGGACCAGAGTGACGAGGTCTGGGCGACGCGCAGATAGGATCAGAGTCGCCAGGTCCAGGTGAGGCCAAGAAGGAGTCCACAGCAATCAGGTCCAGGTGGGGAACAAAGTCACCAGGACTGGGTGAGGCCCAGATGGGGAACAGATTCATTCACCATGTCCAGGTGAGGCCCAGGTGGTGACCAGAGTCCCCGGGACTGGGAGAGGACCAGGTTCCGGACCAGATTCACCAGGTCCAAGTGGCCCACGAGTTGACCTGTGTTACCAGGTATGGGTGACGCCCAGGTGGCAACCCCAATCACCAGGTACAGGTGAGTCCAACCTGCAGGCCACAGTCACCAGATCCAGGTGAGGCCCTAGTGGGGACAGGAGTCACCAGGTAAAGGTAGGTCTACAAGAACATCACAGTCACCAGGTCCAGGTGTGGTTCATGTGGGAACTTAGTTACCAGGTCCAGGTGAGACCCAGGTGGGGACCACAGTCACCAGGTCCAGATTGAGGACAAGGTGGAGCGACCAGTGTCATCAGAAGCAGTTGAGGCCAAAGTGTGGAGCAAAGTTATCATGTCCAGATGAGGCCCAGGTGTGGAACAGAGTAACAATGTCCCATTGATACCAGGTGCGAAAAGAGTCACAAGGTCCAGACGAGGCCTAAGTGAGGAGTAGATTCACCAGGTCCTGTTGAGGCCCAGTTGAAGACCAGTGTCCCCAGCTCCAGGTGAGTCCCAGAGGGGGACCATAGTCACCCGGTTCTGGTGATATCTAGGTGTGGACCAGAGTCACCACGTCAGAGTGAGGCCCAGAGGGGGACGAGAATCACTAGGTCCAGGTGAGGCCCCGATGTATAACTAAGAAACCAGGTCCCATGATACCCATATGAGGACCTGAGTCACCAGGTCCAGTTGAGGTCCCTGTGGGAATCAGTCACCTCGTCCAGGTGAGGCCCAGGTGGGACCAAGGTCACCAGTTCCAGGTGACGCCCAGGTATATAAGAGAGTATCCAGGTCCCAATGATGCCTAGGTAAGGACCTGAGTCAACATGTCCAGGAGAGGCCCAAATATGGATCAGAGTCATTTTGTTCCTGGTGAGGCCAGATGGAGACCACAGGAACCAGGTCCAGGAGAGCCCCATATGGGAACCAGAGCCACCAGATCCAGGTGAGGTCCAGGTGGGACCACAGTCACAAGGTCCAGGTGAAGCGCAGGTGGCAACAGGATTCACCAAGTCCAGGTGAGGCCCAGGTGGCGACCTGTCACCAGATCCAGGAGTGGACCAGCTAAGGACCAGATTCACCAGGCATAAGTAAAGCCCAAGGGGTGACCAGAGTCACCAGGTAAGGGTGAGGCCCAGAGGGGAACCACAGTAACCAGTTTAGTTTGAGGCTCAGAATGGGACCAGAGGTCCCGGGTCAAAGTGAGACCCAGATGTGGAATAGAGTATCCAGGTCCCAATGATGCCTGGGTGAGGACCAGAGTCACTAGGGCCATGCAGGCCCAGAAGGGGAACAGAAACACTAGGTCCTGGTGAGGCAGAGAATAACACCACAATCACCAGTATCAGGTGTTCCCCTTGTGGAAACCAGAGCCACTCTATCCAGCTGAGTCCCAGGTCCATGTGAGCCCCACGTCAGGACCAGATTCATCAGGTCGAATTGAGGCATAGCTGGGGACAAGAGTCACCATGTCTGGGTGCGGCCTAGGTGGGGCAAGATTCAGCAATTCTGAGTTAGGTCAAAGGGGGACGAGAGACAACAGGTCCAGGTGAGGCCAAACTGAGGACCAGAATCACCAGATCCAGGTGAGGTCCATGTTGGAAAGAGAGTCACCAGGTCAGGAGAGGTCCAGTTGAGGACCAGAGTCACCAGGTCAAGTTGAGGCCTAGAGGGATACCAGATTCACCTAGTCTAGGTGACATCCGGATGTGGACCAGAGTCATCAAATCAGGGTGAGGCCCAGAGGGGATCCAGAGTCATCATGTCCAGGTGAGGCTCAGGTGTGGAACAGAGTACCCAGGTCATAATGGTCCATAGGTGAGGACCAGAGTCACCAGATCTGGGTGAGGCCCAGTTAACCTCAGAGTCACCAGTTCCAGGTGAGGCCAAGAAGGAGTCCACAGCAATCAGTTCCAGGTGGGGTGACAAAGTCACCAGGACTGGATGAGGACCAGATGGGGACCAGATTAACCAGGTTCATGTGATTCCCAGGTGGTGACCCGAGTTAGGATTTCCGGGTGAGGACCAGGTAAGGTCCAGATTCACCAGGCCCAAGTGAGGTCCACGTGGGGACCTGTGTCACCAGGCATGTGTGAGACCAAGGTGACAACGCCACTCACCTGGTCCAGGTGAGGCCCACCTGCAGGCCATGCAGAGGAACCATGTCCCGATGATGCCCAGGTAGGGACTAGAATTACCAGGTCCAGGTAAGGCCAACCTCCAGGCCATGTGTGGAACAATGTCCCGATGATTCCCAGGTAGAGACCAGAGTTACCAGGTCCAGGTGAGGCCAACCTGCAGGCCATGCAGTGGAACCATGTCCCGATGATGCCCAGGTAGGGACTAGAGTCACCAGGTCCAAATTAGGCCCAGATGGAGCATATTCACTAGGTCCAGGTGTGGCCCACTTGAGGACCAGAGTCACCAGATCTGGTTGAGTCCTAGAGGGGTACCAGAATCACCTGGTCCAGGTGACATTCAGATAGGGTCCAGAGTCACCAGATCAGGGTGAGGCCCAGTGAGGTTCCAGAGTCATCATGTCCAGGTGAGGCTCAGGTGTGGAATGGAGTCACCAGGTACCAATGATGCCCAGTTGAGGACCAGATTCACCAGGTCTGGGTGATGCGCAGATAGGATCAGAGTCACCAGTTCCAGGTGAGGCCAAGAAGGCGTCCACAGCAATCAGGTCGATGTGGGGAACAAAGTCAGCAGGACTGGGTGAGGCCAGATGGGGACCAGATTCACCAGGCCCAGGTGATTCCCAGGTGGTGACCAGAGGTACCAGTTCCGGGGAAGGACCAGGTAAGGACCAGATTCACCAGGTCCAATTGAGGGCCACGTGGGGACCTGTGTCACCATGTACGGGTGAGGCACAATTGGCAACACCACTCACCAGGTCCAGGTGAGGCCAACCTGCAGGTGATGGAGAGGAACCGTGTCCCGATGATGCCCAGGTAGGGACCAGAGTTACCAGGTCCAGGTGAGGCCAACCTGTAGGCCATGCAGTGAAACCATGTCCCGATGATGCCCAGGTAGAGACCAGAACCACCAGGTCAAAATGAGGACCAGGGGCAACCCCGGTGGCGCAGCGGTTTTGCGCCGCCTGCAGCCCAGTGCGTGATCCTGGAGACCCTGGATCGAGTCCCACGTCAGGCTCCCTGCATGGAGCCTGCTTCTCCCTCTGCCTGTGTCTCTGCCTCTCTCTCTCTCTCTCTCTCTCTCTGCATCTCTATGAATAAATAAATAAAAAAAAATCAAAATGAGGACCAGATGGGGCATATTCACTAGGTCCCGGTGAGGCCCAGTTGAGGACCAGAGTCACCAGAACTGGTTGAGTCCTAGAGGGGTACCAGAATCACCTGACCCAGGTGACATCCAGATGGAGACCAGAGTCATCAGGTCAGGGTGACACACAGGGAGTTTCCAGAGTCATCATGTCCAGGTGAGACTCAGGTGTGGAACAGAGGCAACAGGTACCAATGATGCCCAGGGTAGGACCAGAGTCACCAGATCTCGGTGACGCGCAGATAGGATAAGAGTCACCAGTACCAGGTGAGGCCAAGAAAGAGTCCACAGCAATCAGGTCCCGGTGGGGAACAAAGCCACCAGGACTGGGTGAGGCCCAGATGGGGACCAGATTCACCATGTCCAGGTGAGGCCCAGGTGGTGACCAGAGTCCCCGGGTCTGGGAGAGGACCAGGTAAGGATCAGATTCACCAGATCCAAGAGGCCCACGTGGGGACAGAGTCCCCAGGAATGGGTGAAGTCCTGGATGCAACCCCACTCACCAGCTCCAGGTGAGGCCAGCCTGCAGGCCAGAGTCACCAGATCCATGTGAGGCCCTAGTGGGGACCGGAGTCACCAGGTAAATGTGAGTCTACAAAAACACCACAGTCACCAGGTCCAGGTGTGGTTCATGTGGGAACGAGAGTCACCAGGTCCACGTGAGACCCAGGTGGGGACCACAGTCACCAGGTCCAGATTGAGGCCTAGGTGGGGGGACCAGAGTCATCAGGACCAGTTGAGGCCAAAGTGTGGAGCAAAGTTATCATGTTCAGGTGAGGCCCAGGTGGGGAACAGAGTAACCATGTCCCATTGATGCCAGGTGGAAAAAGAGTCACAAGGTCCAGACGAGGCCTAAGTGAGGTGTAGATTCACCAGGTCCTGTTTAGGCCCAGTTGAGGACCAGAGTCCCCAGCTCCGGGTGAGTCCCAGAGGTCGACCAGAGTCACCCGGTTCCGGTGATATCCAGGTGGGGACCAGAGTTGGCACGTCAGGGTGAGTCCCAAGGTCGGACGAGAATCACTAGGTCCAGGTGAGGCCCCGATGTGGAACTGAGAAACCAGGTCCCATGATGCCCATATGAGGACTTGAGTCACCAGGTCCAGGTGAGGTCCCTGTGGGAACCAGTCACCTCGTCCAGGTGAGGCCCCGGTGGGACCACACTCACCAGGTCCAGGTGAGGCCAAGTTATATAAGAGAGTATCAGGTCCCAATGATGTCCAGGTAACGACCAGAGTCAACAGGTCCAGGAGAGGCCCAAATATGGATCAGAGTCATTGTGTTCCAGGTGAGGCCAGATGGAGACCACAGGAACGAGGTCCAGGAGTGCCCCTTATGGGAACCAGAGCCGCCAGATCCAGGAGAGGTCCAGGTGGGGCCACAGTCACTAGGTCCAGGTAAGGCGCAGGTGGCAACAGGATTCACCAAGTCCAGGTGAGACCCAGGTGGCGACCATTCACCAGATCCAGGTGAGGACCAGCTAAGGACCAGATTCTCCAGGCCCAGTTGAAGCCCAAAGGGTGACAAGAGTCACCAGGTAAGGGTGAGGCCCAGAGCGGGAACCAGAGTAAACAGTTTAGTTTGAGGCCCCGAATGGGACCAGAGATCCCTGGTCAAAGGTAGTCCCAAGTGTGGCATAGAGTATCCAGGTCCCAATGATGCCTGGGTGAGGACCAGAGTCACTAGGGCCATGCAGGCCCAGATGGGGAACAGAATCACTAGGTCCTGGTGAGGCATAGAATAAGACCATAGTCACCAGTATCATGTGAGCCCCTTGAGGGAACCAGAGCCACTCCATCCAGCTGAGTCCCAGGTCCATGTGAGGCCCATGTGAGGACCAGATTCATCAGGTCGAATTGAGGCATAGCTGGGGTCAAGAGTCACCAGGTCTGGGTGCGGCATAGGTGGGGCAAGATTCAGCAGTTCTGAGTTAAGTCAAAGTGGGGACGAGAGACACCAGGTCCATGTGAGGCCAAACTGAGACCAGAGTCACCAGATCCAGGTGAGGTCCATGTTGGAAAGAGAGTCACCAGGTCCAGGAGAGGTCCAGAAGGGGACCAGAGTCATCCGATCCAGGTGAAGTCCAGGTGGAGACCAGAGTTACCAGGTACACGTGAGGCCCCGGTGGGGATCAGAGGCAACAGGTCCATGTGAGGCCGGCTTGGGGACCATGGTCAACAAGTCTACTTGAGGCCCAGATGTGGAACACAGTAAGCAGGTACAGGTGAGTACGCGGTTTTGACATAAGTCACCACGTCCAGGTGAGACCCAGGTGGGGACCAGGATCACAAGATACAGGGTAGGCCCTTGAAAGTACCAGAGTCAACAGTTCGAGATCAGCGCAGGTGGCAACCAGGGTCAGCAGGTCCAAGTCAGGCCAAAGTGGGGTTCACAGTCACTAGGGTACGGTGAGACCCAGAGGTAGATCAGAATCACCTGGTCCAGGTGAGGTCCAGTTGTGGAACACAGTCACCGGGTCCCAATTTTGCCCAGTTGAGGACCATGGTCAACAGGGCCAGGTGAGGCCCAGAAGGAGACCGGAGTCCCCAAAGTGGGTGAAGCCCAGGTGGGGACCACAGTCACCAGATCCAGGGTAGTCTCAGGTGCAGACCAGAATGACCAGGTCCACTTGAGGTGCAGGTGGCAACCACACTCACCAGGGCCCTGTGAGGCCCTGGTGGGGACCAGAGTCACGAGGTACATGAGAAGCTAGAAACACTGCAGCCACCAGGTCCACCTGATGTCCATGTGGGAACGAGAATCACCAGTTACAGGGGAGGACCAGTTGTGGATCCGACTCAGCATGTCCAGGTGAGACCCAGGTGGGAACCAGTGTCAACATGTCCAGGTGTGGCCCAGGTGAAGACCAGAGTTAATAGGTCCGGCTAGGTCACTGTTAGTGAACAGTGTAACCGTATCCTGATGCTACCAAGGTGGGTATCAGAGACACCAGGTCCTGGTGAGGCCCACTTGGGACCAGAGACATGAGGTCCAGGTGAGGTCCCGATGGGAACCACAGTCACCAGGTCAGGAGAGGCCATGCTTAGGATAAGAGTCATCAGTTACCTGTGAACCCAAGGTGGATCCAGAGTCACCTGGTAAAGAAGAGACCAAATCAGGACCAGAGTTACCAGGATCAGGTCAGTCCCAGTGGGGAATACAGTATCCATGTCCCGATGATGCCCAGGTAGAACCAGAGTCACCAGGTCCAAATGAAGCACAGTTGGGGAGAATATTCCCTAGGTCCCGGTGAGGCCCAGGTGCGAACCAGAGTCACCAGGTCTAGTTGAGGCCTAGAGGGGTACGAGATTCACCTGGTCTAGGTGACATCCACATGGGGACCAGAGTTACCACCTCAGGGTGAGGCCCAGAGTGGATCCAGAGTCATCATGTCCAGGTGAGGCTCAGGTGTGGTACAGAGTATCCTGTTCATAGTGGTCCACAGGGGAGGACCAGAGTCAGGAGATTGAGCTAGGCCCAGTTAGGATGAGAGTCACCAGTTCCAGGTGAGGCCAAGAAGGAGTCCACAGCAATCAGGTCCAGGTGGGGAACAAAGTCAGCAGGACTGGGGGAGGCCCAGATGGGGACCAGATTCACCCGGTCCAGGTGATTCCCAGGTGGGGACCAGAGTCACTAGGTCAAGATGAGGCCCAGGTGAGGACCAGAGTCACCAGGTCCAGGAGAGTTTCAGGTATGGACCAGAGTCACCAGTTCCCGGTGAAATCCAGGTGGGGACCCGAGTCACCAGATCCAGGTGAAGCCCAGGTGGGGACCAGAGTCACTAGGTCCAGATGAGGCCCAGGTGAGGACCAGAGTCACCAGATCTGGGAGAGGCCCAGTTGTGATCAGAGTTACCACTTCCAGGTGAGGCCAAGAAGGTGTCCACAGCAATCAGGTCCAAGTGGGGAACAAAGTCACCAGGACTAGGTGATGCCCAGGTGGTGACCAGATTTACCAGTTCCGGGTGAGGACTAGGTAATAGTATCAGAGTCACCAGTTCAAGGTGAGGGCAAGAAAGAGTCCAGAGCAATCAGGTCCAGTTGGGGAACATAGTCACCAGGACTGGGTTAGGCCATTTGGACCCAGATTCACCAGGTCCAGGTGAGGCCCATGTTGTGACCAGATTCCCCGGGTCTGGGAGAAGTCCAGGTAAGGGCCAGATTCACCAGGTCCAAGAGGCCCATGTGGGGACCTGAGTCACCAGGTATGGGTGAGGCCCAGGTGGCATCAACTAATCAAGTCCAGGTGAGGCCAACCTGCAGGCCAGAGTCACCAGGCCCAGGGGAGGCCCAAGGGGTGACCAGAGTCACCAGGTAAGGGTGAGGTTAAGAGGGGGAACCAGAGTAACCAGTTTAGTGTGAGGCCCAGAATGGGACCAGCGGTTCCTGGTAAAAGTGAGGCCCAGGTGTGGAATAGAGTATCCAGGTCCCAATGATGCCTGAGTGAGGACCAGAGTCACTAAGGCCATGCAGGCCCAGATGGGGAACAGAATCACTAGGTTCTGGTGAGGCATAGAATAAGACCACATTCAGCAGTATCAGGTGAGCCCCTAGTGGGAACCAGAGCCACTCTTTCCAGCTGAGTCCCAGGTGAATGTGAGGTCCACGTGAGGACCAGATTCATCAGGTCGAATTGAGGAATAGCTAGGGACAAGAATCACCAGGTCTGGGTGCCTAATAGGTGGAGCAAGATTCAGCAGTTCTGAGTTAGGTCAAAGTGGGCAAGAGAGACACCAAGTCCAGGAGAGGTCCAGGTCGGGACCAGAGTCACCAGATCCAGGTGAAGTCCAGATGGGGACCAGAGTCTCCAGATCCAGGTGAAGCCCAGGTGGGGACCAGAGTCACTTGGACCAGATGAGGCCCAGGTGAGGACCAGAGTTACAAGGTACACGTGAGGCCCCGGTGGGGATCAGAGGCAACAGGTCCATGTGAGGCCGGCTAGGGGACCATGGTCAACAGGTCTACTTGAGGCCCAGGTGTGGAACACAATAAGCAGGTCCAGGTGAGTCCCCGGTGGTGAGAAGAGTCACTACGTCCAGGTGAGGCCCAGGTGGGGACCAGGATCACCAGGTACAAGGGAGGCCTTGAAAGAACCAGAGTCATCAGTTCGAGGTCAGGCGCAGGTGGCAACCAGGGTCACCAGGTCAAAGTCAGGCCAAAGTGGGGTTCAGTCACTAGGGCACGGTGAGACCCCGAGGGGGACCAGAGTCACCTGGTCCAGGTGAGGTCCAGTTTTGGAACACAGTCACCGGGTCCCAATTTTGCCCACTTGAGGACCACGGTCAACAGGGCCAGGTGAGGCCCAGATGGGGACCGGAGTCCCCAAATCCAGGTGAAGCCCAGGTGGAGACCACAGTCACCAGATCCAGGGTAGTCTCAGGTGCAGACCAGAATCACCAGTTCCAGGTGAGGTGCAAGTGGAAACCGCACTCACCAGGTCCCGGTGAGGCCCTGGTGGGGACCAGAGTCACGAGGTACATGAGAATCTAGAAACACTGCAGCCACAAGGTCCACAAGATGTCCATGTGGGAACGAGAATCACCAGTTACAGGTGAGGACCAGGTGGGGATCCGACTCACCATGTCCAGGTGAGACCCAGGTGGGAACCAGTGTCACCATGTCCAGGTGTGCCCCAGGTGAAGACCAGAGTTAATAGGTCCAGCTGGGTCACTGTTAGTGAACAGTGTAACCATATCCTGATGCTACCCAGGTGGGTACCAGACACACCAGGTCCTGGTGAGGCCCAGGTGGGACCAGAGACATGAGGTCCAGATGAGGTCACGATGGGAACCACAGTCACCAGGTCAGGTGAGGGCATGCTAACGTCAGAGTCACCACTTACAGGTGAGGCGCAGGTGGAGCCAGAGTCACCTGGTAGAGAAGAGGCCAAAGTCAGGACCAGATTTACCAGGATCAGGTCAGTCCCAGTGGGGAATAGAGTAACCATGTCCCGATGATGCCCAGGTAGAACCAGAGTCACCAGGTCCAGATGAGGCGCAGGTAGGGAGCATATTCACTAAGTCCCGGTGAGGCCCTGTTGAGAACTAGAGTCACCAGGTCCATTTGAGACCTAGAGGGGTACCAGATTCACCTGGTCTAGGTGACATCCAGATGGGGACCAGAGTCACCATGTCAGGGTGAGGCCCAGAGGGGATCCAGAGTCATCATGTCCAGGGGAGGCTCAGGTGTGTAACAGAGTATCTACGTCATAATGGTCCACAGTTGAACACCAGGGTCACCTGATCTGGGTGAGGCCCAGTTAGGATCATCGTAACCAATTCCAGGTGAGGCCAAGAAGGAGTCCACAGCAATCAGGTCCAGGGGGGAACAAAGTCACCAGTACTGCGTGAGGCCCAGATGGGGACCAGATTCACCAGGTCCAGGTGATTCCCAGGTGGAGACCAGGGTTAACAATTCCTGGTGAGGACCAGGTAAGGACCAGATTCACTAGTTCCAAGTGAGGCCCACGTGGGGACCTGTGTATCCAGGTATGTGTGAGGACCAGGTGGCAACCCCACTCACCAGGTCCGGCTGAGGCCAACCTGCAGGCCATGTAGAGGAACCATGTCCCGATGATGCCCAGGTAGGGACCAGAGTTACCAGGTCCAGGTGAGGCCAACCTGAAGGCCATGCAGCTGAACCATGTCCCGATGATGCCCAGGAAGTGACCAGAGTCACCAGATCCAAATGAGGCCCAGTTGGAGCATATTCACTAGGTCCAGGTGAGGCCCAGTTGAGGTCCAGAGTCACCAGATCTGGGAGTATTAGAGGGGTACAAGAATCACCTGGTCCAGTTGACATCCAGATGGGGACAAGAGTCACCAGGTCAGGGTGAGGCCCAGAGAGGCTCCAGAGTCATCATGTCCAGGTGAGGCTCAGGTGTGGAACAGAGTCACCAGGTACCAATGAAGCCCAGGTGAGGACCAGAGTCACAAGGTCTTGGTGACGCTCAGATAGGATCAGAGTCACCAGTTCCAGGTGAGGCCAAGAGAGAGTCCACAGCAATCAGGTCCAGGTGGGGAACAAAGCCACCAGGACTGGGTGAGGCCCAGATGGGGACCAGATTCACCAGGTCCAGGTGAGGCGAAGTGGTGACCAGAGTCCCCGGGTCTGGGAGAGGACCAGGTAAGGACGAGATTCACCAGGTCCAAGAGGCCCACGTGTGAAACTGAGTCACCAGGTATGGGTGAGGCCCAGGTGGCAACCCCACTCACCAAGTCCAGGTGAGGCCAACTTGCAGGCCAGAGTCACCAGATCCAGGTGAGGCCCTAGTGGGGACCGGAGTCACCAGGTAAATGTGAGTCTACAAGAAAACCACATTCACCAGGTCCAGGTGTGGTTCATGTGGGAACGAGAGTCACCAGGTCCAGGTGAGACCCAGGTGGGGACCATAGTCACCAGGTCCACATTGAGGCCTAGGTGGGGGGAACAAATTGATCAGACAAGTTGAGGCCAAAGTGTGGAGCAAAGTTATCATGTCCAGGTGATGTCTAGGTGGGGAACAGAGTAACCATGTCCCATTGATTCCAGGTGGGAAAAGAGTCACAAGGTACAGATGAGGCCTAAGTGAGGACTAGATTCACCAGGTCCTGTTGAGGCCCAGTTGAGCACCAGTGTCCCCAGCTCCGGGTGAGTCCCAGAGGGGACCAGAGTCACCCGGTTCTGGTGATATCCAGGTGGTGGATAAGACTCACCACGTCAGCGTGAGGCCCAGAGGGGGACGAGAATCACTAGTTTCAGGTGAGGCCCCGATGTGGAACTGAGAAAAAAGGTCCCATAATGCCCAAATGAGGACCTGAGTCACCAGGTACAGGTGAGGCCAAACTGAGGACCAGAGTCACCAGATCCAGGTGAGGTCCTGGAAAGAGAGTCACCAGGTCCAGGAGAGGTCCAGGTGGAGACCAGAGTCACCAGATCCAGGTGAAGTCCAGGTGGGGACCAGGTCACCAGATCCATGTGAAACCAGGTGGGGACCAGAGTCACTAGGTCCTGATTAGGCCCAGGTGAGGATCAGAGTTACCAGATACACGTGAGCCCTTGGCGGAGATCAGAGCAAAAAGGTCCACGTGAGCCCGGCTTGGGGACCATGGTCAACAAGTCTACCTGAGGCCCAGGTGTGGAACACAGTAATCATGTCCAGGTGAGTCCCCGGTGGTGACAAGAGTCACCACGTCCAGTTGAGGCCCAATTGGGGACCAGGATCACCAGGTACAGAGGAGGCCCTTGAGAGAACCAGAGTCAACATTCGAGGTCAGGCGCAGGTGGCAACCAGGGTCAGCAGGTCCATATCAGGCCAAAGTGGGGTTCACAGTCACTAGGGCATAGTGAGACCCACAGGGGGACCAGAGTCACCTTGTCCAGGTGAGATCCAGTTGTGGAACAGAGTCACCGGTCCCACTTTTGCCCATTTGAGGACCATGGTCAACAGGGCCAGGTGAGGTCCAGATGGGGACCGGAGTCCCCAAATTCAGGTGAAGCCCAGGTGGGGACCACAGTCACCAGATCCAGGGTAGTCTCAAGTGGAGACCAGAATCACCAGGTCCTGGTGAGGTGCAGGTGGCAACCACACACACCAAGTCCGGTGAGGCCCTGGTGGGGACCAGAGTCACGAGGTACATGAGAAGCTAGAAACACTGCAGCCACCAGGTCCACATGATGTCCATGTGGGAACGAGAATTACAAGTTACAAGTGAGGACCAGGTGGGGATCTGAGTCACCATGTCCAGTGAGACCCTGGTGGGAACCAGTGTCACCATGTCCAAGTGTGGACCAGGTGAAGACGAGAGTTAATAGGTCCGGCCGGGTCACTGTTAGTGAACAGTGTAACCATATCCTGATGCTACTCAGTGTGTACCAGATACAAGGTCCTGGTGAGTCCCAGTTGGGACCAGAGACATGAGGACCAGGTGAGGACGGTACCGATGGAAACCACAGTCACCAGGTCAGGTGAGGCCATGCTTAGGATCAGAGTCACCACTTACAGGTGAGATCCATGGGGAGCCAGAGTCACATGGCACAGAAGAGGCAAAGTCAGGACCAGAGTCACCACGATCAGGTCAGTCCCACTGGGAATAGAGTAACCACGTCCCGATGATGCCCAGGTAAAACCACAGTTACCAGGTCGAGGGGCGGCCAACCTAAAGGCCATGCAGTGGAACCATGTCCCGATGAAGCCCAGGTAGGGAAGAGAGTCACCAAGTCCAAATGAGGCCCAGATGGAGCATATTCAATAGGTCCACGTGAGGCCCAGTTGAGGACCAGAGTCACCAGATCCAGGTGAAGCCAAGGTGGGGACCAGAGTCACTAGGTCCAGATGAGGCCCAAGTGAGGACCAGTGTTACCAGGTACACGTGATGCCCCGGTGGGAATCAGAGGAAAGAGATCCATATGAGGTAGGCTTCGGTACCATGGTCAACAGGACTACTTGAGGCCCAGGTGTGGAACACAGTAACCAGGTCCAGGTGAGTCCCCGGTGGTGACAAGGGGCACCACGTTCAGCTGAGTCCCAGGGGGGACCAAGATCACCAGGGACACGGGAAGCCCTTGAATGAACCAGAGTCAACAGTTCGAGGTCGAGGTGCGCAGGTGTCAACCTGGGTCAGCAGGTCCAAGTCAGGCCAAAGTCGGGTTCACAGTCACTAGGCACGGTGAGACCCAGAGGGGACCAGAGTCACCTGGTCCAGGTCAGGTCCAGGGGTGGAACACAGTCACCGGGTCCCAATTTGCCAGTTGAGGACCATGGTTCACAGGGCCAGGTGAGGCCCAGATTGGGGATCCTCAATCTCGATCAGATTCACCAGTTCCAGTTGAGGCTAAGAAGGAGTCCACAGCAATCATGTCCAGATTGACGCCTAGGTCGGGGGACCAGAGTCATCAGGACTAGTTGAGGCCAAAATGTGGAGCAAAGTTATCATGTCCAGGTGAGGCCCAGGTTGGGAACAGACTAACCATGTCCCATTGATGCCAGGTGGGAAAAGAGTCACAAGATCCAGACGAGGCCTAAGTGAGGAGCAGATTCACCAGGTCCTGTGGAGGCCCAGTTGAGGACCAGTGTCCCCAGCTCCGGGTGAGTCCCAGAGGGGGACCAGAGTCACCGGTTCTGGTGATATCCAGGTGGGGACCAGAGTCACCACGTCAGGGTGAGGACCATAATGGGACGAGAATCACTAGGTTCAGGTTAGGTCCCGAGTGGAACTGAGAAACCAGGTCCCATGATGCCCATATGAGGACCTGAGTCACCAGGTCCAGGTGAGGGTCCCTGTGGGAACCAGTCACCTCGTCCAGGTGAGGCCCAGGTGGGACCACAGTCACCAGATGCAGGGTAGTCTCAGGTGCAGACCAGAATAACCAGCTGCAGGTGAGGTGCAGGTGGCAACCACACTCACCAGGTCCCGATGAGGCCCTGGTGGGGACCAGAGTCACTAGGTCCAGATGAGGCCCAGGTGAGGACCAGAGTTACCAGGTACACGTGAGGCCCCTGTGGGGATCAGAGGAAACAGGTCTATGTGAGGCCGCCTTGGGGACCATGATCAACAGGTCTACTTGAGGCCCAGGTGTGGAACACAGTAAGCAGGTCCTGGTGAGTCCCCCTTGGTGACAAGGGTCACCACGTTCAGGTGGGGCCCAGTTGCCGACCAGAATCACCAGGTACAGGGGAGGCCCTTGAGAGAACCAGAGTCAACAGTTAGAGGTCAGGCGCAGGTGGCAACCAGGGTCAGCAGGTCCAATTCAGGCAAAAGTGGGGTTCATAGTCACTAGGGCACGGTGAGACCCAGAGGGGGACCAGAGTCACCTGGTCCTGTGAGGTCCAGTTGTGCAACTCAGTCACCGGGTCCAATTTTGCCCAGTGAGGACCATGGTCAACAGGGCCAGTTGAGGCCCAGATGGGGACCGGAGTCCCCAAATCCAGGTGAAGCCCAGGTGGGGACCACAGTCACCAGATGCAGGGTAGTCTCAGGTGCAGACCAGAATCACCAGCTGCAGGTGAGGTGCAGGTGGCAACCACACTCACCAGGTCCCGGTGAGGCCCTGGTGGGGACCAGAGTCACGAAGTACATGAGAAGCTAGAAACACTGCAGCCACCAGGTCGACATGGTGTCCATGTGGGAACGAGAATCACCAGTTACAAATGAGGCCCATGTGGGGATCCGATTCACAATGTCCAGGTGAGACCCAGGTGGGAACCAGTGTCACCACATCCAGGTGTGGCCCAGGTGAAGACCAGAGTTAATACGTCCCGCTGTGTCACTGATAGTGAAGAGTGTAACGATATCCTGATGCTACCCAGGTGGGTACCAGAGACACCAGGTCCTGGTTAGGCCCAGGTGCGACTAGAGACATGAGGTCCAGGTGAGGTCCCGATGGGAACCAGTCAGAAAGTCAGGTGAGGCCATGCTTAGGATCAGAGTCACCAGTTACAGATAAGGCCCAGGTGGAGCCAGAATCACCTGGTACAGAGAGAGACCATAGTCGTGGCCAGAGTTACCAGGATCAAGTCAGTCCCAGTGGGAACTGAGTAACCATGTCCCGATGATGCCAAGATAGAACCAGAATCACCAGGTCCAGATGAGGCGCAGGTGGGGAGCATATTCATAGGTCCCGTTGAGGCCCAGTTCAGGACCAGAGTCACCAGGTCTGGTTGAGGCCTAGAGGGGTACCAGATTCACCTGGTCTAGGTGACATCCAGATGGGGACCAGAGTCACCATGTCAGGGTGAGGCTCAGAGTGGATCCAGAGTAAACATGTCCAGGTGAGGCTCAGTGTGGAACAAAGTATCCAGGTCATAATGGTCCACAGGTGAGGACCAGAGTCGCCAGATCTGGGTGAGGCCCAGTTAGGATCAGAGTCCCCAGGTCCAGGTGAGGCCAAGAAAGAGTCCATAGCAATCAGGTCCAGGTGGGGAACAAAGTCACCAGGACTGTGTGAGGCCCAGATGGGGACCAGATTCACCAGGGCCAGGTGAGACCCAGGTGGTGAGCTGAGTCCCCGGGTCTAGGAGAGGACCAGGTAAGGACCAGATTCACCAGGTCCAAGAGGCCCACGTGGGGACCTGAGTCAACAGGTATGGGTGAGCCCCAGGTGGCAACCACACTCACGAGGTCCAGCTGAGGCCAACATGCAGGCCATGCAGAGGAAACCATGTCCCGATGATGCCCAGGTTGGCACTAGAGTTACCAAGTCCAGGTGAGGCCAACCTGCAGGCCATGCAGTGGAACCATGTCCCGATGATGGCCAGGTAGGGACGAGAGTCACCAGGTCCAAATGAGACCCTGATGGAGCATATTCACTAGGTCCAGGTTAGGCCCAGTTGAGGACCAGAGTCAAGAGATCTTGTGAGGCCTAGAGGGGTACCAGAATCACCTGGTCCAGGTGACATCCAGATGGAGACCAGAGTCACCAGGTCAGGATGAGGCCCAGAGAGCTTCCAGAGTCATCATGTCCAGGTGATGCTCAGGTGTGGAACAGAGTCACCGGGTACCAATGATGCCCAGGTGAGGACCAGAGTCAGCAGGTCTAGGTGACGCGCAGACAGGATCAGAGTCACCAGTTCCTTGTGAGGCCAAGAAAGAATCCACAGCAATCAGGCAAGGTGGGGAACAAAGTCACCAGGACTGGGTGAGGCCCAAATGGGGACCAGATTCACAGGTCCAGGTGAGGCCCAGGAGCTGACCAGAGTCCTCGGGTCTGGGGGAGGACCAGGTAAAGACCAGATTCACCAGGTCGAAGAGGCCAACGAGAGGACCTGAGTCACCAGGAATGGGTGAGGCCCAGGTGGCAACCCCACTCACCAGGTCCAGGTGAGGCCAACCTTCAGGCCAGAGTCACCAGATCCAGGTGAGTCCCTAGTGGGACCGGAGTCACCAGGTTAATGTGAGTCTACAAGAACACAACAGTCACCAGGTCCAGGTGGGGTCATGTGGAAAGGAGAGTCACCAGGTCCAGGTGAGACCCATGTGGGGAACCAGTCACCAGATCCAGATTGAGGCCTAGGTGGGGGCACCAGAGTCATCAGGACCAGTTAAGGCAAAGTGTGGAGCAAAGTTATCATGTCCATGTGAGACCCAGGTGGGGAACAGAGTAACCATGTCCCATTGATGCCAGGTGGGAAAAGAGTCACAAGGTCCAGACGAAGCATAAGTGAGAAGTAGATTCACCAGGTCCTGTTGAGGTCCCAGTTGAGGACCAGTGTCCCCAGCTCCGGGTGAGTCCCAGAGGGGGACCAGAGTCACCCGGATCTGATGATATCCAGGTGGGGACCAGAGTCACCACCTCAGGGTGAGGCCAGAGGTGGACGAGAATCACTAGGTCCAGGTGAGGTCCCCATGTGGAACTGAGAAACCAGGTCCATGATGCCCATATGAGGACCTGAGTCACCAGGCCAGGTGAGGTCCCTGTGGTAACCAGTCACCTCGTCCAGGTGAGGCCCAGGTGGGACCACAGTCACCAGGTCCAGGTGAGGCCCAGGTATATAAGGGAGTATCAGGTCCCAATGATGCCCAGGTAAGGACCAGAGTCAACAGGTCCAGGAGAGGCCCAAATATGGATCAGAGTCATTTGTTCCAGGTGTGGCCCGATGGAGACCACAGGAACCAGTTCCAGGAGAGCCCCATATGGGAACCATAGCCACCAGATCTGGGTGAGGTCCAGGTGGGACCACAGTCACAAGGTCCAGGTGAGGCGCAGGTGGCAACAGGATTCACCAAGTCCAAGTGAGGCCCAGGTGGCAACCGGTCACCAGATCCAGAATCGGATCAGATAAGAAACCATATTCGCCAGACCAAGTGAAGCCCAAGGGGTGACCAGAGTCACCAGGTAGGGGTGAGGCCCAGAGGGGGAACCAGAGTAACCAGTTTAGTTTGAGGCCCAGAATGGGACCAGGGTCCCTGGTGAAAGTGAGGCCCAGGTGTGGAATAGAGTATCCAGATCCCAATGATGCCTGGGTAAGGACCAGAGTTACTAGGGCCATGCAGGCCCAGATGGGGAACAGAATCACTAGGTCCTGGTGAGGCATAGAATAAGACCACAGTCAGCTGTATCAGGTGAGCGCTTGTGGGAACCAGAGCCACTCTATCCAGCTGAGTCCCAGGTCCATGTGAGGCCCACGTGAGGACCAGATTCATCAGGTCGAATTGAGGCATAGCTGGGGACAAGAGTCACCAGGTCTGGGTGAGGCCTAGGTGGGTGAAGAATTCAGCAGTCTGAGTTAGGTCAAAGTGGGGACGAGAGACACCAGGTCCAGTTGAGGCCAAACTGAGGACCAGAGTCACCAGATCCAGGCGAGGTCCATGTTGGAAAGAGAGTCACAGGTCCAGGAGAGGTCCAGGTCGGGACCAGAGTCACCAGATCCAGGTGAAGCCCAGGGGACCAGAGTCACTAGGTCCAGATTAGGCCCAGGCGAGGACCAGAGTTACCAGGTACACGTGAGGCCCCGGTGGGATCAGAGGCAACAGGCCATGTGAGGCCAGCTTGGGTACCATGGTCAACAGGCTACTTGAGGCCCAGGTGTGGAACACCTTAACCAGGTCCAGGTGAGTCCCCGGTGGTGACAAGAGTCACCACGTCCAGGTGAGGCCCAGGTGGGGACCAGGATCACCAGGTACAGGGGAGGCCCTTGAAAGAACCAGAGTCAACAGTTCGAGGTCAGGCGCAGGTGGCAACCAGGGTCAGCAGGTCCAAGTCAGGCCAAAGTGGGGTTCACAGTAATTAGGGCACGGTGAGACCCAGAGTGGGACCAGAGTCACCTGGTCCAGGTGAGGTTCAGTTGTGGAACACAGTCACAGGTTCCCAATTTTGGCCAGTTGACGACCATGGTCAACAAGGCCAGGTGAGGCCCAGATGGGGACCGGAATCCCCAAATCCAGGTGAAGCCCAGGTAGGGACCACAGTCACCAATCCAGTGTAGTCTCGGGTGCAGACCAGAATCACCAGGTCCAGCTGAGGTGCAGGTGGCAACCACACTCACCAGGTCCCGGTGAGGCACTGGTGGGGACCAGAGTCACGAGGACATGAGAAGCTAGAAACACTGCAGCCACCAGGTTCACATGATGTCCATGTGGAAGCGAGAATCACCAGTTAAAGCTGAGGAACAGGTGGGGATCTGACTCACCATGTCCAGGTGAGACCCAGGTGGGAACGAGTGTCACCATGTCCAGGTGTGGCCCAGGTAAGACCAGAGTTAATAGGTCCGGCTGGGTCACTGTTAGTGAACAGTGTAACCATATCCTGATGCTACCCAGGTGGTTAGCAGAGACACCAGGCCTGGTAAGGCCCAGGTGGGACCGGAGACCTGAGGTCCAGGTGAGGTCCCGATGGGAGGCACTGACACCAGGTCAGATGAGGCCATGCGTAGGATCAGAATCACCAGTTACAGGTGAGGTCCAGGTGGAGCCAGAGTTACCTGGTACAGAAGAGTCCAAAGAGAGACCAGAGTTACCAGGATCAGGGGATTCCCAGTGTGGAATAGAGTAACATTGTACCGATGATGCCCAGTAGGGACCAGAGTCACCAGGTCCAAATGAGGCCCAGATGGAGCATATTCACTAGGTCCAGGTGAGGCCCAGTTGAGGACCAGAGTCACCAGATCTTGTTGAGTCCTAGAGGGGTACAAGAATCACCAGGTCCAGGTGACATCCAGATGGGGACCTGGGTCACCAGGTCAGGGTGAAGCCCAGAGTGGTTCCAGTGTCATCATGTCCAGGTGAGGCTCAGGTGTGGATCAGAGTCTTCAGGTACCAATGATGCCCAGGTGAGGACCAGAGTCACCAGGTCTGGGTGACACTCAGATAGGATCAGAGTCGCCAGTTCCAGGTGAGGCCAAGAAAGAGTCCACAGCAATCAGGTCCAGGTGGGGAAAAAGTCACCAGGACTGGGTGAGGCACAGATGGGTACCAGATTCACCAGGTCCAGGTGAGACCCAGGTGGTGACCAGTGTCCCCGTGGTGGGAGAGGACCAGGTAAGAACAAGATTCACCAGGTCCAAGAGGCCCACGTGGTGACCTGAGTCACCAGGTATGGGTGAGGCCCAGGTGTCAACCCCACTCACCAGGTCCAGGTGAGGCCAGCCTGCAGGCCAGAGTCACCAGATCCAGGTAATGCCCTAGTGGGGACCGGTGTCACCAGGAAAATGTGAGTCTACAGAACACCACAGTCACCAGCTCCAGGTGTGGTTTATGTGGGAACGAGAGTCACCAGGTCCAGGTGAGACCCAGGTGGGGACCACACTCACCAGGTCCAGATTGAGGCCTAGGTGGGGGACCAGATTCATCAGGACCAGTTGAGGCCAAAGTGTGGAGCAAAGTTTTCATGTCCAGGTGAGGCCCAGGTGGGGAACAGAGTAACCATGTCCCATTGATGCCATGTGGGAAAAGAGACACATGGTCCAGAGGAGGCCTAAGTGAGGAGTAGATTCACCAGGTCCTGTTGAGGCCCAGCGGAGGACCAGTGTCCCCAGCTCCGGGAGAGTCCCAGAGGGGGACCAGAGTCACCCGGTTCTGGTGATATCCAGGGGTGACCAGAGTCACCACGTCAGAGTGAGGCCCAGAGGGGGACGAGAATCACTAGGTCCAGGTGAGGCCCCGATGTGGAACTGAAAAACCAGGTCCCATGATGCCCATATGAGGACCTGAGTCACCAGGTGAGGTCCCTGTGGTAACCAGTCACCTCGTCCAGGTGAGGCCCAGGTGGGACCACAGTCACCAGGTCCAGGTGAGGCCCAGGTATATAAGAGAGTATCCAGGTCCCTGTGATGCCCAGGTAAGGACCAGCGTCATAGTTCCAGGAGAGGCCCAAATATGTATCAGAGTCATTGTGTTCCAGGTGAGGCCAGATGGAGACAACACGGACCAGGTTCAGGAGAGCCCCATATGGGAACCAGAGCAACCAGATTCAGGTGAGGTCCAGGTGGGACCACAGTCACAAGGTCCAGGTGAGGCGCAGGTGGCAACAGGATTCACCAAGTCCAGGTGAGATCCAGGTGGCGACCAGTCACCAGAGCCAGGTGCGGACCAGCTAAGGACCAGATTCACCAGGCCCAAGTGAAGCCCAAGGGGTGACCAGAGTCACCAGGTAAGGGGAGGATCAGAGTGTGAACCAGAGTAACCAGTTTAGTTTGAGGACCAGAATGGAACCAGAGTTTCCTGGACAAAGTGAGGCCCAGTTGTAGAATAGAGTATACAGGTCCCAATGATGCCTGGGTGAGGACCAAGGTCACTAGGGCCATGCAGGCCCAGATGGGGAACAGAATCACTAGGTCCCGGTGAGGCATAGAATAAGACCACAGTCCACAGTATCATGTGAGCCCCTTGTGGGAACCAGAGACACTCTATCCAGGTGAGTCCCAGGTCCATGTGAGGCCCACGTGAGGACCAGATTCATCAGGTCGAATTGAGGCATAGCTGGGGACAAGAGTCACCAGGTCTGGGTGCGGCCTAGGTGGGGCAAGATTCAGCAGTTCTGAGTTAGGTCAAAGTGGGGACGAGAGACACCAGGTCCAGGTGAGGCCAAACTGAGGACCAGAGTCACCAGATCCAGGTGAGGTCCAGGTTGGAAAGAGAGTCACTAGGTCCAGGAGAGGTCCAGGTGGGAACCAGAGTCACCAGATCCAGGTGAAGCCCAGTGGGGACCATAGTCACTAGGTCCAGATGAGGCCCAGGTGAGGATCAGAGTTACCAGATACACGTGAGCCCCCGGCGGGTATCAGAGCCAAAAGGTCCACGTGAGGCCGGCTTGGGGACCATGGTCAACAGGTCTACCTGAGGCCCAGGTGTGGAACACAGTAACCAGGTCCAGGTGAGTCCCCGGTGGTGACAAGAGTCACCACGTCCAGGTGAGGCCCAGGTGGGGACCAGGATCACCAGGTCCAGGGGAGGCCCTTGATAGAACCAGAGTCAACAGTTCGAGGTCTGGCGCAGGTGGCAAACAGGGTCAGCAGGTCCAAGTCAGTCCAAAGTGGGGTTCACAGTCACTAGGGCACGGTGAGACCCAGAGGGGGACCAGAGTCACCTGGTCCAGGTGAGGTCCAGTTGTGGAACAGAGTCACCGGTTCCCAATTTTGCCCAGTTGAGGACCATGGTCAACTGGGCCAGGTGAGGCCCAGATGGGGACCGGAGTCCCCAAATCCAGGTGATGCCCAGGTGGAACCGGAGTCACCAGATCCAGGGTAGTCTCAGGTGCAGACCAGAATCACCAGGTCCAGGTGAGGCCAACCTGCAGGCCAGAGTCACCAGATCCAGGTGAGGCCCTAGTGGGGACCGGAGTCACCAGGTAAATGTGAGTCTACAGGAAAACCACAGTCACCAGGTCCAGGTGTGGTTCATGTGGGAACGAGAGTCACCAAGTCCAGGTGAGACCCTGGTCGGGACCACAGTCACAAGGTCCAGATTGAGGCTTAGGTGGGGGGACCAGAGTCATCAGGACCAGTTGAGGCCAAAGTGTGGAGCAAAGTTATCATGTCGAGGGTAGGCCCATGTGGGGAACAGAGTAACCATGTCCCATTGATTCCAGGTGGGAAAAGAGTCACAAGGTCCAGACGCGGCCTAAGTGAGGAGTAGATTCACCAGGTCCTGTTGAGGCCCAGTTGAGGACCAGTGTCCCCAGCTGAGGGTGCGTCCTTGAGGGGGACTAGAGTCACCCGGTCCTGGTGATATCCAGGTGGGGAGCAGAGTCACCACGTCAGGGTGAGGCCAAGAGCGGGAGGAGAATCACTAGGTCCAGGTGAGGCCCCGATGTGGAACTGAGAAACCAACTCCCAAGATGCCCATATGAGGACATGAGTCACCAGGTCCAGGTGATGTCCGGGTGTGAACCAGTCACCTCGTCCAGTGAGGCCCAGGTGGGACCACAGTCACCAGGTCCAGGTGAGGTCCAGGTATATAAGAGAGTATCCAGGTCCCAATGATGCCCAGGTAAAGACCAGAGTCAACAGGTCCAGGAGAGGCCCAAATATGGATCAGAGTCATTGTGTTCCAGGTGAGGCCAGATGGAGACCACAGGAACCAGGTCCAGGAGAGCCAATATGGGAACCAGAGCCAGCAGATCCAGGTGAGGTCCAGGTGGGATCACAGTCACAAGGTCCAGGTGAGGCGCAGGTGGCAACAGGATTCCAAGTGCAGGTGAGGCCCAGGTGCCGAACAGTCACCAGATCCAGGTGCGGACCAGCTAAAGACCAAATTTAACAGGCCCAATGAAGCCAAGGGGTGACCAGAGTCACCAGGTAAGGGTGAGGCCAGAGGGGGAACCAGAATAACCAGTTTAGTTTGAGGCCCAGAATGGGACCAGAGGTCTCTGGTCAAAGTGAGGCCCAGGTGTGGAATAGAGTATCCAGGTCCCAATCATGCCCGGGTGAGGACCAGAGTCACTAGGTCCATGCAGGCCCAGATGGCGAACAGAATCACTAGGTACTGGTGAGGCACAGAATAAGACAACAGTCAGTAGTGTCAGGTGAGCCCCTTGTGGGAACCAGAGCCACTCTATCCAGCTGAGTCCCAAGTCCATGTGAGGCCCACGTGAGGACCAGATTCATCAAGTCGAATTGAGGCATAGCTGGGGACAAGAGTCACCAGATCTGGGTGCGGCCTAAGTGGGGCAAGATTCAGCAGTTCTGAGTTACGTCAAAGTGGGGACAAGAGACACCAGGTACGGGTGATGCCAAACTGAGGAGCAGAGTCACCAGACCCAGGTGAGGTCCATGTTGGAAAAAGAGTCACCAGGTCCAGGTGACGCCCAGGTGGGGACCAGGATCACCAGGTACAGGGGAGGCCTTTGAAAGAACCAGAGTCAACAGTTCGAGGTCAGGTGCAGGTGGCAACCAGGGACAGAAGGTGCAAGTCGGGCCAAAGTGGGGTTCACAGTCACTAGGGCACGGTGAGACCCAGAGGGGGACCAGAGTCACCTGGTCCAGGTGAGGTCCAGTTGTGGAACACAGTCACCGGGTCCCAAATTTGCCCAGTTGAGGATCATGGTCAACAGAGCCAGGAGTGCCCATATGGGGCCCAGAGTCCCCAAATCCAGGTGAAGCCCAGGTGGGGACCACAGTCACCAGATCCAGGGTAGTCTCGGTTGCAGACCAGAATCACCAGGTCCAGGTGATGTGCAGGTGGCAACCACACTCACCAGGTCCGGTGAGGCCCTGGTGGGGACCCGAGCCACGAGGTACATGGGAAGCTAGAAACACTGCAGCCACCAGGTCCACATGATGTCCATGTGGGAACGCGAATCACCAGTTACAGGTGAGGACCAGGTGGGGATCCGACCCACCACCCAGGTGAGAACCCAGGTGAAGACCAGAGTTAATAGGTCCGGCTGGGTCACTGTTAGTGAACAGTGTAACCATATCCTGATGCTACCCAGGTGGGTACCAGAGACACCATATCCTGGTGAGGCCCAGGTGGGCCCAGATACATGAGGTCAGATGAGGTCCCGATGGGAACCACAGTCACCACGTCAGGTGAGGCCATGCTTAGGATCAGAGTCACCAGTTACAGGTGAGGCCCAGGTGGAGCCAGAGTCACCTGGTACAGAAGAGGCCAAAGTCAAGACCAGAGTTACCACGATCAGGTCAGTCCCAGTGGGGAATAGAGTAACCATTTCAGGATGATGCCCAGGAAGAACCAGAGTCACCAGGTCCAGATGAGGCGCAGGTGGGGAGCATATTCACTAGGTCCCTGTGAGGCCAAGTTGAGGACGAGAGTCACCAGGTCTAGTTGAGTCCTAGAGGGGTACCAGATTCACCTGGTCTAGGTGACATCCAAATGGAGACCAGAGTCACCATTTCAGGGTGAGGCCCAGAGTGGTTCCAGAGTCATCAAGTCCAGGTGAGGCTCAGGTGTGGAACAGAGTATCCAGGTCTTAATGATCCAAGTTGAGGACCAGAGTCACCAGATCTGGGTGAGGCCCAGTTAGGAACAGAGTCACCAGTTCCAGGTGAGGCCAAGAAAGTGTCCACAGCAATCAGGTCCAGGTGGGGAACAAAGTCACCAGGACTGGGTGAGGCCCAGATAGGGAACAGATTCACAAGGTCCAGGTGATTCCCAGGTGATGACCAGAGTTACCAGTTCCGGATGAGGACCAGGTAAGGACCAGATTCACCAGGTCCATGTGAGGCCCACGTGGGGACCTGTGTCACCAGGTATGGTGAGGCCCAGGTAGCAAACCCACTCACCAGGTCAAGGTGAGTCCAACCTGCAGGCAATGCAGAGGAATCGTGTACCGAGATGCCGTGTAGGGAACAGAGTTACCAGGTCCAGGTGAGGCCAACCTGCAGGCCATGCAGTGGAACCATGTCCCGATGATGCCCAGGTAGGGACCAGAGTAACCAGTTCCAAATGAGGCCCAGATGGAGCATATTCACTAGGTCCATGTGAGGCCCAGTTGAGGACCAGAGTCACCAGAACTGGTTGAGGCCTAGAGGGTACCAGAATCACCTGGTCCAGGTGACATCCAGATGGGGACCAGAGTCCCTGATAGTGAACAGTGTAACCATAACATGATGCTACATAGATGGTTACCAGAGACACAGGTCCTGGTGAGGCCCAAGAGGGACCGAGACATGAGGTCCAGGTGAGGTCCCGATGGGAACGCAGTCAGCAGGTCAGGTGAGACCATGCTTAGGATCAGAGTCACCAGTTACAGGTGAGGCACAGGTTGAGCCAGAGTCACCTGGTACAGAAGAGGCCAAAGTCAGGACAAGAGTTACCAGATCAGGTCAGTCCCAGTGGGGAATAGAGTAACCATGTCCCAAGATGCCCAGGAAGAACCAGAGTCACCAGGTCCAGATGAGGCGCAGGTGGGGAGCATATTCACTAGGTCCCGGTGATGCCAAGTTGAGGACAAGAGTCACCAGTTCTAGTTGAGGCGTATAGGGGTCCAGATTCACCTGGTCTAGGTGAAATCCAGATGGGTCAGAATCACCAAGTCAGGGTGAGGCCCAGGTGGTGACCAGGGTTACCAGTTCCGGGTGAGTATAAGGTAAGGACCAGATTCACAAGGTCCAATCTAGGCCCACGTGGGGACCTTTGTCACCAGGTATGGGTGAGGCCCAGGTGGCAACCCCACTCACCAGTCCAGGTGAGGCCAACCTGCAGGCCATGTAGAGGAACCATGTCCCGATGATGCCCATGTAGGGACCAGAGTTACCAGGTCCAGGTGAGGCCAACCTGCAGGCCATGCAGTGGATCCATGTCCCGATGATGACCAGGTAAGGTACAAAGTCACCAGGCCCAAATGAGGCCCAGATGGGCATATTCACTAGGTCCAGGTGAGGCCCAGTTGAGGACCAGAGTCACCAGATCTGGGTGACGTGCATTAGGATCAGAGCCACCACTTCCAGGTAAGGCCAAGAAAGAGTCCACAGCAATCAGGTCCAGGTGGGGAACAAAGTCACCAGGACTGGTTGAGGCCCAGATGGAGACCAGATTCACTCACCAGGTCCAGGTGAGGCCCAGGTGGTGACCGGAGTCCCCGGGTCTAGTAGAGGACCAGGTAAGGACCAGATTCACCAGGTCAAAGAGGCACACGTGGGGACCTGAGTCACCAGGTATGGGTGTGTCCCAGGTGGCAACCCCACTCACCAGGTCCAGGTGAGGCCAACCTGCAGGCCAGAGTCACCAGATACACGTGAGTCCCTAGTGGGACCAGAGTCACTAGGTAAATGTGAGTCTACAAGAACACCACAGTCACCAGGTCCAGGTGTGGTTCATGTGGGAAAAAGAGTCACCAGGTCCAAGAGACCCAGGTGGGACCACAGTCACAAGGTCCAGGTGAGGCGCAGAGGCAACAGGATTCACCAAGTCCAGGTGAGGCCCTGGTGGCGACCAGTCACCAGATCCAGGTGCGGAACAGATAAGGACCAGATTCTCCAGGCCCAAGTGAAGCCCAATGGGTGACCAAGTCACCAGGACAGGGTGAAGCCCAGAGGGGGGACCAGAGTAACCAGTATAGTTTGAGGCCCAGAATGGGACCAGAGGTCCCTGATCAAAGAGAGGCCCAGGGATCCCTGGGTGGCGCAGCGGTTTGGCGCCTGCCTTTGGCCCGGGGGCGCGATCCTGGAGACCCGGGATCGAATCCCACATCGGGCTCCCGGTGCATGGAGCCTGCTTCTCCCTCTGCCTGTGTCTCTGCCTCATTCTCTCTCTCTCTCTGTGACTATCACAAATAAATAAAAAAATAAAAAAAAATAAAAAATAAAACAAAGAGAGGCCCAGGTGTGGAATAGAGTATCCAGGTCACAGTGACGCCTGGGTGAGGACCAGAGTCACTAGGGCCATGCAGGCCCAGATGGGGAACAGAATCACTAGGTCCTGGTGAGGCATAGAATAAGACCACATTCAGCAGTATCAGGTAGGTGAGCCCTTGTGAGAACCAGAGCCACTCTATCCAGCTGAGTCCCAGGACCAGGTGAGTCCCACGTGAGGACCAGATTCATCAGGTCGAATTGAGGCATAGCTGGGGACAAGAGTCACCAGGTCTGGGTGCGGCCTAGGTGGGGGCAAGATTCAGCAGTTCTGAGTTAGGTCAAAGTGGGGACGAGAGACACCAGGTCCAGGTGAGGCCAAACTGAGTACCAGATTCACCACATCCAGGTGAGGTCCATGTGGAAAGGAGTCACTAGGTCCAGGAGAGGTCCAGGTGGGGTCCAGAGTCACCAGATCCATGTGAAGTCCAGGTGGGGACCAGAGTCACCAGATCCATGTGAAGCCCAGGTGGGGACCAGAGTCACTAGGTCCAGATGAGGCCCAGGTGAGGACCAGAGATACCAGGTACACGTGAGGATCCGGTGGGGATCGGAGGCAACAGGTCCATGTGAGGCCGGCTTGGGGACCATGGTCAACAGGTCTACTTGAGGCCCAGTGTGGAACACAGTAAGCAGGTCCAAGTGAGTCCCAATTGGTGACAGGAGTCACCACGTCCAGGTGTGAGCCAGGTCCGACCAGGATCACCAGGTCCAGGGAAGGCCCTTGAAAGAACCAGAATCAATAGTTCGAGGTCAGGCGCAGGTGGCAACCAGGGTCAGCAGTCCAAGTCAGGCCAAAGTGGGGTTCACAGTCACTAGGGCACGGTGAAACCCAGAGGGGACCAGAGTCACCTGGTCCAGGTGAGGTCCAGTTGTGGAACACAGACACCGGGTCCCAATTTTGCACAGTTGAGGACCATGGTCACAGGGCCAGGTGAGGCCCAGATGGGGACCGGAGTCCCCAAATCAGGTGAAGCCCAGGTGGGGACCACAGTCACCAGATCCAGGGTAGTCTCAGGTGCAGACCAGAATCAACAGGTCCATGTGAGGTGCAGGTGGCAACCACACTCACCCGGTCCTGGAGAGGCCCTGGTGGGGACCAGAGACGAGTACATGAGAAGCTAGAAACACTGCAGCCACCAGGTCCACATGATGTCCATGTGGGAACGAAAATCACCAGTTACAGGTGAGGACCAGGTGGGGATCCGACTCACCATATCCAGGTGAGACCCAGGTGGGAACCAGTGCCACCATGTCC